>NC_058083.1:281745809-282045809 GCF_014858855.1 Bufo gargarizans | reverse complement strand
ATCCTCTTCCTCAACCTTTTGAGACAGTAATTGCTGTTGAGTTATTGGCAACTGTGTCTCATCATCATCCACCTCATTAAACAGTAATTGCCGTTCCCCACCGTCATCTTCTTGTGATTGTGGATGCTCAAGAGTTTGGGAATCAGGATATAAGATCTGTCCCTCTTCAAGCGTGTTTGGCGAGAGGGCCAAATCAAGGAATGGCGCTGAAAAGAGATCCTCGGAATATAATAGTGTGGGATCAATTGTTTGCCCAGACTCTCCATGGTGGGAGGAAGGAGGATCAGGGTGAGGATTGGGTTGAGCAGACTCTTGGCTACTGAGACTAGACTTGGTGGAAGACAGGGTGGTGCTTAACTGACTGGAAGCATTATCTGCTGCAATCCAACCGATCACCTGGTTGCACTGGTCTGACTTCTAGAGTGGTGTCCTGTGTCCCTCTGCAAACTGGGACATGAAGCTAGGTATTGTGGATGATTGTTTTTCTTGTGCTCTGGCAGCAGGCACAGTTTCACCGCACCCAGGACCACGACCTCTGCGTCCACCATTAGCATCATGGCCACTGTCCTCCTGTACCTTACCGCTCGCCTTCTTCATACTAAATGTTATATATGTTTGAAAGTCTGTCACACATACAGTAGTGTAGGATTTGGAAATGTATGAGAAAACAAATTAAAAAAGGTATTTGGGATGTGGAAACATCACACAGGAGATATCCCGCAGATAATGTCAATGCTGTCACCAGCGGCTACTGAAAAATTATAGGGAATATCACAGGTATTTGGGATGAGGAAACGTTATACAGGAGAGGTACCACCGGTAATGTCACTGTCCACATCGTCTACGCAAAAATATTACACTTCATGTCAGATAAATTTTTGAAGAGCACACGTTACACTGAAGATGTGGCCCTGGTAATGTCACTGTTGGAAGCGGACACTGTCTATTGACAAAATACACTGTGTGTCACAGATACATTTTAGAAGCACACACGTTACACTGCAGATGTGGCGCTGGTAATGTCACTGTTCGCAGCAGACACCATCTACAGAAAAAGTACACTGTAAGTCACAGATTAATTTTAGATGTGCACACGTTACACTGCAGATGTGGCGCTGGTAATGTAACTGTCTGCAGCAGACACCGTCTACGGAAAAAGTACACTGTAGGTCACAGATAAATTTTAGAAGCGCACACATTACACTGCAGCTGTGCGCTGGTAATGTCACTGTCCACAGCAGACACCGTGTACGTAAAAAGTACACTGTATGTTACAGATAAATTTTAGAAGCGCACACGTTACACTGCAGATGTGGCGCTGGTAATGTCACTGTCCGCAGCAGACACCGTCTATGGAAAAAGTACACTGTATGTCACAGATACAATTTTTAAGCGCACACGTTACACTGCAGATGTGGCACAGCTAAAGTCCCTGTCCGCAGCAGAAACCATCTATTGAAAAAGTACACTGTATGTCACAGATATTTTTGGGATGCGCACACTTTACCGAGGAGATGTGGCGCAGCTAATGTCACTGTCCGCAGCGGACACCGTCTATGGAAAAAGGACACTATGTCACAGATATTTTTTGGATGCGCACACTTTACACAGTGGATGTGGCGCAGCTAATGTCACTGTCCGCAGAGGACACCGTCTACGGGAAAAGTACACTGGATGTCAGACATTTTTTGGATGCGCACACTTTACACTGGAGATGTGACACAGCTAATGTCATTGTCTGCAGAGGACACCGTCTACGGAAAAAGTACACTGGATGTCAGATATTTTTTGGATGCACACACTTTACACAGGAGATGTGGTGCAGCTAATGTCATTGTTTGCAGTGGACACCGTCTAAGGGAAAAGGACAAGGTATGCCACAGATATTTTTGGGATGCGCACACTTTTCACTGGAGAGTTGGCGCAGGTAATGTCACTGTCCGCAGCGGACACCATCTATGGAAAAAGGACACTGTATGTCAGATATTTTTTGGATGTGCACACTTTACACTAGAGATGTGGTTCAGCTAATGTCACTGTCTGCAGCGGACACCATCTACGGAAAAAGGGCACGGTATGTCACAGATATTTTTGGGATGCGCACACTTTACACTGGAGATGTGGCGCAGATAATGTCACTGTCCACAGTGGACACGTCTACGGAAAAAGTACACTGGATGTCATATATTTTTGGGAAGTGCACACTTTACACTGAAGATGTGGCGCAGCTAATTTCACTGTATGCAGCGGACACCGTCTATGGAAAAAGTACACTGGATGTCCCAGATTTTTGGGGGATGCGCACACTTTACACTGTACATATGGCGCAGCTAATGTCTCTGTCTGCAGCAGCCTAACTATTGTACGCTATTTAGAGCAGGATGCACTAAAAATAGATATTGCTGCCACACACAATAGTCCTTAGAAGGACTTTTACGTCTGCAATGTTTTAGCTATTTAGCGCAGGTTGCGCTAAAAATGTAGATTGCTGCTGCCACAAACAGTAGTCCTTAAAAGGACTTTTGGGTCTCTGAAAAGTTTTGGTGGTAATAATATTCTTAAATCACTCCCTACACTGTCTGTCCCTTCCTCAGCACAGCTCGGCCTGACTAAGAATGAGCCGAACGTGCGTCATCGGGTGCTATATAGCACCCGATGATGCGTTCTGGCCGGCCAATCATTGTAATGCCATCAGACAACATGGCTATGGCATTACAGTGAGGGAAGTACTTACCAGCTCATTTATTGGCTGCATAGCAGCCAAGAAACGTGCGGGGCGGAGACTCGAGCATTGCTCTATCATCACTAAAACTGATAAAATGTGATGTGGTGAAATTGCTTTTTTTCCAATTCGATCCATCTGAAACTTTTTTCCTGCTTCACACTACATCATATGCAATATGCAATTGTGCCATTAGAAAGTACAACTTGTCCCACAAAAACTAAGCCCTCTTATGTCTATGTGAATGGGAAAATAAAAAAAGTTTTAACTTTGAGAAGGAAGGGAGTAATAAACGAAAATGCAAAAATAGAAAAATGCAGGATCCTGAAGGGGATAAAGTTTGGTTATAGAATGGGAAATTATAATATAAAACCTAACCAGTATAGCTACAATGAGTTCTGTGTAATGTATCCATAGGCAAAGTGATAAACAGCCTTTTTTAATTAGGCAATGTGTATAGCTGATCATTAGCCTCCTGCTCTGGAAAGTTTGCTGGCACAGAGTGACGGAACAGGTCATTGCCTGCTCATGCTGAGAGGTAGTAGGTAGCAGACAGTATTTTTATGGATTCAGCTCTACTTGAAAGTAGATGCCCAAAAATTGGCATAGAGATAGATTTAAAGTTCGGTACCCATCTGTATCAAGGTCACCTTGCTGTTGGTGGATGGGCCCAGATACTTTTTTATCAAAAGATATATCTGTTAAGGACCTCTGTTTATTAAATTACATATTATTAGTTTATGTATAGATCAACACAATTAATTCAGAGAATGCTCCTATGCCTGTGTGACTGACCCTCACACACCATTTAGTAACATTCAGTAACACTGCCCATGTATTAAGCCGATGAAAAGTAGTTTATTGAGTAGCAGAACTTATACATTATCAATATTTTTTTTATTACCTTTATTCTTTTCTTTTTTAAACATACAATCTTTCATCACATAACATAATACAACATGTTCTATGTTACTACTATAACAAATCTTATTAGTTATCACCCATACACCCACCCACCACCCCAGGGGAGAGAGGGAGAGAGAGAGGAAGGGCAAAAAATAAAAATAAAAAAATTAATAAATGGAAAAACTTCACCTAGTATGGCCATTTGTTTCAAATGTCGTCAAGTCCCGCTGGATTTTTATTGTGGCACCCGGAAACCCGGTGGAATTTAATAAGATTTTCAACTGCTACCCGCCACTGTCCCACTGTGGGCGGATCTTCTTTTATCCATTTCCTAAGTATAAGGAGTCTAGCTTGAAATAGTACTTTACCCAAAACCAGTCGTACTTCCTTCTTTAATTTCAAGTGTTCAGTTGCTCCCAATATACATACTACTGGATCTTCAATCACCTGAACCTCCAGGAATACCAATACAATCTCTGCAATCTCCTTCCAGTATCTGAAAAGTCTGGGACATCTCCAAAAACAATGAATTAAGTCTGCCTCCCTTTCCCTACATTTTGGACAGTTATCCAACATTCTGACCCCTATTTTCTTTAACATCTTGGGAGAACTATGTAATCTATGTACTATAAAGAACTGTGATATTTTATGTGAACCCCTATCCGAAACCATTGGATAGTTTCTAAGGGCATCTTTCCATTTCTTATCAGAAAAAAATGGTTGGAGTTCTTGTTCCCATTTTTTTTTAGCTAGTATTGTAATCCGTTCTTTCTTTCCTTCCATCAATACCCCATATCTTTTTTTTGTTATACCGCTTTTTTCTCCACTCTCAGTAAATTTATATATTCGATCTGATTGTTCCTTTCTATATTAGTCTAAATTTACCCCTGTCCTTAAAGCGTTCCTAAACTGGAGGTATTTATAAATATCCTTTTGGGGGATCCCAAACTCCCCAACCAGTGTATTAAAATCCTTCAATTTATCATCTTCAAATACTTGAGCTAAGTATTTTATCCCCTTTTTTTCCTCAGTCAATGTAGCTCCTAATCGTTTGTAACTCTTTCAAATTTACATTTTTCCAAATAGGTGTATATTGAAGAAAACCTTTAATCCCAAGTAGTTTTTTGATCTGCCCCCAAATGTGATCCATTGTATTCATAATACTATTTCCTGTATTATTTTTATCAAGTGTACCCAATTATAATTATCCATTATCTCTAAGTGATTAAATTCCCCGCCCCAACCCATTTTATTTAATTCGTGTCTTCCCACTAAACTATTCAAACTATCTCTTATCTGACTATATTGTGTTATCAAATAATACATAAACCAATTAGGAACCGCCAACCCACCCTCTCTCACTGGGAGCTGCAGCACTTTTTTTTTTAACCTGGGAATAGAACCCTTCCATATAAATTCCCCCATTAGGCGATCCAGTGACCTAAATATCTGCTGTGGGAGTTTTATTGGGGAATTTTGTAACACATAAAGTACCTTTGGTAGAAAAATCATTTTTATTAGATTTACCCGACCTTGAATAGAGAGTGGGAGTCTTTTCTAAATATGTATTTTAGTTCTAAGTTCTTTTATTACCGGGAGTACATTTAGTTTTTCATAGTCTTCTATATTACCGGAGATTTGTATACCCAAATATTTAAAACTCTCGTATTTCCCGAGTACTTGAACTCTTAAATCTCTCCCTAACTGCCCCTCCCCCAATACCATCATGTGGGATTTCACCCAATTAATATTTAATCCGGAAAAAGAGCCGAACTTATCTATTTTATCTAATACTCTACTAAACTGTTCCCCTGTGTTATGCATGAATAACAAAATGTCATTGGCATACATTAATAATTTTCCGTCTCCTCCCGAATATTGAAAACCTTTTATCTCCCTATCATTCCTTATTATATTTGCGAGAGGCTCAATTGCTATAGCAAATAATAATGGAGAAAGAGGGCATCCCTGCCTGGTGCCCCGGTAAAGGGCAAGAGGCAGGGACAAGCTCCCATCCACCATCACTCTAGCCCTTGGGTTGGAGTATATTAGCTGAATCCATTTTATAAATCCATCCCCTATACCAACCCTTTTTAAAACTGCCCATAAATACTCCCATTCAATACAATTGAATGCCTTTTGGGCATCTAATGAAAGTATTGCTTTATCACCTGGTTTTGTTCTATTAGCCTCAATATTCAGGTACAGCCTTCTTATATTTGAATATATTGTTCTACCTGGTATAAAGCCGGTCTGGTCTTCATGAATTATGCCTTTAATCACCTTGGAGAGCCTCCCTGCCAAGACCTTTGCCAGGATCTTAGCATCCGTTTTCAGCAGAGATATTGGTCTATAGGATCCGGGGTCTAATGGGTCTTAGACCTTTTTTGGGATCAATGTAATAATTGCCTCTCTCATAGAGTCTGGTAGCTCCCCTATCCTTTGCGCCTCCTTCAATGTTGTTATTAATTCCGGTATTAAAACCCGGGCAAAGGTCTTATATATTTCAAAAGGAAGGCCATCACACCCTGGTGTTTTTGCAGGTTTTACTTTACCCAAAATTTCGTTAATTTCGACACTTGATATTTCTCTATCCAAATATACCTTTTGGGCCTGGGATATCTTTCTCCAAGCAACCTGATCTACATATGAGTCCAACTCTAACCTAGAATATCGAACCCTAGTTTCATAAAGTTCCTGGAAGTACTCCCTAAAAACCTTTTTAACGCCTTCCGATGAGGTAATTATTCTATCATTATTATCTCTAATAGCCCCCATCCAAGATTTACCTCTTTGGTTTTTTACTATAACAGACAAAAATTTCCCACTTTTTCTCCCTCTGAAGCCAGTCTGAACCCTTGGAAGAACAGTTCTTTCCTACTTTTCTGCAGCAGATATATTTTTAGTTTTTCCTGTTCTTCCTCCCATTCCTTCCTTTTTTGTTCAGTGGGGTCAATCATATATGCCCTTCTTACTTCTTGTACTTTATTTTCCAATAGATTACCACTTTTCTTATTACACTTTTTCCAATAATTTACCTTTTTGAACAAAAGTCCTCTCAGGACTGCCTTGGCTGTGTCCCAGACTATCAGTCTACTGGCAGAATTGTTGTTCTCCTGGAAAAAAAGAATTATTTCCTCAATTATACTATCTGTATCTGAAATAAATGACAACCAATGGGCATTGAACTTAAACAAGGGAACATTGTTCTTTCTACTCAACTCTAGTTCAATTACCACTGCACTATGATCTGATAGAACCATAGGTGCGTACTTTATCTTGATCCTATTTTGAAGCATTAGATTTTTATTCCCCAACACCATATCTATTCTTGACCAGGTTTGATGGGTTTTAGAATAGCAGGAATACATAGTTTCCTCTGGGTTCTGCTGGCGCCACACGTCTATCCAGTTAAATTCCAAGGCCAATTTAAACAAATCCGCATTCTGTATTCTTCCCCCTCTGCTAGAGAGCCTATCCCTGAGTGGGTCCATTACAGCGTTATAATCTCCTATCGCTACCATTATACATTCCTGTCTATTCACCATAAATCTATGTAGTTCATACAAAACATCTGACCTATATGGTGGTGGAATATATATGTTTGCAATTACTATTTTAACCCCTTCTATCTTGCACTGCAAAAAGAGGTACCTGCCACAGTCGTCCGCCTCGTGTGCGACACACTCAAATCTAATCCCGCTATGTACCAAGATTGAGACCCCTCTAGAGAAGGTAGTATGTACCGAGTGGTACCCAACGGCTATCCATCTCTTCTCTAACCACCTTAACGATTCTTTATCCAAATGTGTTTCTTGGAGGCACACGATGGCTGGCAAGAACCTCTTCATCCACTCAAGGATAGCATATCTCTTTACTCTATCTCTTAAACCTCTCACATTCAATGAAAGAATCCTAACCATCTAGAGAGGGGAGAAAAAACAAAAAAAACATTTTTGCCCATCCTCTCTCTCCCTCCTCTCCTACCCACCTCCCCCCTTCCTTGAATAGCCCCCCTGACCACACTTCGGCGGTTGGGGCGACTCCGTTACTTTGCATATTACTCCTTGTCCCCCCCCCACACACCTTGCCCTCAAAGACCCAACCCATCCGCCCATTCATTAGCCTCCGATGGTGTCTGAAAAAATTCCAGCTTTCCTTTATATTCGACCCTTAATTTTGCCGGAAAAAATAAACTATACTTCAGGCCTGCCTCCCTTAATCTCTTTTTGACACTTATATACTCTTTCCTGCGAGCATTCGTATCGGCTGAGTAATCCGGGAAGAGTCTTATCTTTTCACCGTGCATCTGATATTTTTCGGAAGTACGAGCATCCGACAGTATTCTATCCCGGTCCTTAGCCAGTAGGAATTTAATCAACATGTGTCTAGGATATCCCCCTGGTGGCCCTTTTTTTGTGGGAACCCTATGTGCTCTCTCAATAGCAAACAAAGGGGAAAGGGTGCCCTCTCTAGAGTTGTCCCTTATCCATCTCTCCATGAAATCGATACAATTATCCCCTTCTGCCTGCTCTGGGATCCCGACACATCTTATATTCGTTCTCCTTGCTCTATCTTCTTGATTTATCAATTTTTGTTCCATCTTACTATTCATCTGTTTTAGGGATACGACCTGTTTTTCTAAGTCATGAACCGAAACCTCCAGGGCGGGGATCCTTTTTTTGATCTCATGCAATCTCTGCCTTATTTTCTCCATCTCATCCCTTATTACACTGACATCAGTTTGCACTGCCCCGATCTGTACCACCATATTCCCCATTAATTTTTCCATCCTCGAGACAGTGCAAAATATGTCCTTCATCATTTTTGTATCTATTTCTGTATTTACCCCCATTGCTCCCTGATCACCTACCGCACCCGGAGATCCGTTTTCATGTGTCACAACTTGAGACTCTACCACTGTATTTTTCTGCTTCTGTAGGGGGCTAGAACCTGGAGAACTTTGGGCCAAAAATTTACTTAATCCCTGTTGTTTCGACCCAACCTCTAGTCCTGTCCCTGACCTCCTACTACTGGCACCTGTAGGGGCACGTTGTTCGTCTTTTTTCTTTGGGGGCATCCTTCCTCCCACTACTCTCCCCCCTTCAATAACAGGTCTCTACCCCCCTCAACCGTTACTCATAAATACAAATATGGGGTCAAAACCTGGGCACACAATCAATAAAATCAGTGACCAGCAGATTCAGCAACCCCAAATATCCTTGCAAAAAGTGTAAACCCTTCAGGAGCAGATGCGTCAATACCTAGGGGATACACAAAGGGGGGAAAAGGGGGGACGGAAGGGGATAAGAAAAGAAAAAAAAACATACATTATCAATATTAACAGTAACAGCATCATGCCTGTTAGTGTCTATGTGGTATAAGAAAGTCGTTTGTTTGCAAGACTGAAGAATTTAACTTTACCCAGAGCTGTCACTTTTCCCAAGTCCTATTATTCGTGGCAGAGATGAGTGAAGTTATCAAAATTTCTATTCAACTGCTTCACCGAAGTTCACAAAAAAAATTTTTTTTATAACAAATTACTTTGTTGCAAATAGTATGTAGCAGGCACAACTACGGGAAACAGCTATTGCGCTTCCCAGTCATTGAAACCTTCAGATGCCATGTTCATAGAGAGGCTGTTGCAGCAATTTTAATTGAACAAAAATGCACCAAATCTCACGCTCGCTAACTTGATGATTATGGGGATCATGATGGTGACTTTGATTCACTCACCACTAATTCTTGGTACTTATATACTTTTAGAACTCAAGTAGTACAGAATTATGTAACAATCAAACAGTCACCAGAAAAAATATGCAAAGCATTTATCAGATTATCGGGCAACTAATACAAAATAAGAAAATCACTAATAGACGACAGAAAGCTTGATAGGAATGTCAATGAATGGAGTCCAACAAATGACAAATGGCAATGGTGTACAGGTGGAGAATAGTGTTGGGCGTGAATATTCGAATCGCGAATGTTAATTGCGAATATCGGCACTTCGAGAATTTGTGAATATTTAGAATATAGTAATATATATTCGTAATTTCGATTATTCTAGATTTTTTTTTCATCAGTAACCTCCCTTCTTGCTTGTGGGTCAATGAGAAGGCTGCAATGTTTTTGTCTGAGCTTAGCAACTTCCCTAGCAACCAATAGGAAAGTTGCCTACCCATTACTATGTAATAACCTCACTAGCAGCCATTTTCTGTAGTTTTATGGAGTTCTGAGAGAGACAGCAGTGTCATTGCTGTGCTCTGTGCTTTCCACACTACATTAGATAGATAGATTATATATATATTACAGATAGTTAGTGGGAGATAGTCAGTGTAGGTTATATCCTGATATAGTGTAACTGTTGCAGTGCAGGGTGTTAGGCAGTGTGATAGGTTCTGCTGTACATACATACATGCAGACCTGTTAAAATGTGAAGTTTCACGTATTGTGGCAAAATCTTTGCATCATTAGCACAGATTAGCGCAAATATATTGGAGCAATCTAACTGCATATAAAGCCATTTTTTATGTTCTGCTGTGCCAACCATTTTTTCAGTCTCAGGAAACTTCTAGCAGCTTGGAAAATGTAGCAAAAGTGACCCACGGCTGTATTTCACACGCATTACGCGAATATTACATTTCCGATTTTTCGCAATCAAGAAAATAATCTCCAATTCGTAAATATATGACAAATAATCGCCCAAATATTAGAGAAATATCAGGAATTCAAATATAGCCCATGACGCTCATCACTAGTGGAGATTGATGAATGCTGGTAAGGAATAAAACCTCACAGAAACTGACCCTTACTCCATTTAGAGAGCAAGAAATTCACAAAACCCAAACTACAAACAGAAAGCTGAAAATACAACAAACACAACTACAATACAGACACCAATAAGACCATGGAACCTCAAATCCTAGGACGCACTAAAATCCAATGGACTAGGAATCAAGAATCTGGAAACACACTGCACAGAGCTTTCACTATAGCTGTCAACGAAGCATAGAAACTAATCAGGCCATTTATCAAACTAGTGTAAAGTAGACCTGGCATCAGATTTCACCTTTAATTTTTGACAGCTTCTCTGGAAAATGAAAGGTGGAATCTGATTAGTCGCTATGGGCAACTAAGCCAGTTCAACTTTACAATAGTATGATAAATGACCCAATAGGTGCCAGATATAAAATTTGGATATGTCAGTTTTCTGGTGTGAAAAACCTGCAAACTGCGTATTTGCAAATATTTTTTAATGTCACTTGCACAAAAATATTGGAGTGGAGTTTCTTCACCAACCTTGACATTTTCTGAAAAGGGAGCTTGGCGAAGATATAGAGGAGGTGGAGCCAGACACTTTTCTCGCATAGAAGAAACACTTAATCAATTTTTCCTGGAAGGGTTAACAGCAAAATAAACTTCAATATTTATTACCCTGATTCTGCAGTTTACAGAAACACCCCATATGTGGTCGCAATCTGCTATATGGGAACACCACAAGGCTCAGAAGGAAGGAGTGCTATTTGGTTTTTAGAGGGCAGACTTTGCTGGACTAGTTTTAGGGCCCATGTTGCATTTGAGGAGACCCTAAGATACTCATACAGTGGAATCCCCCCAAAAAGATCCCATTTTGGAAACCATAACTGTCTAGGATTTTTTCAAGGTGTAAAGTGAGCACTATCACCCAACACGCATTTCAGAGAATTTAGAAAACACTTGGCTGCGAAAAAGAAAAATTTACATTTTTATTTAAATAAAATATTGCTTTAGCCCCAATTTTTTTATGTTCGCAAGGCATAATTGGGGGAAAAGCACATCATAATTTGTTTCCCATTTTCTCTTGAATATGGCAACCTTCAAGATGTGGTTAGAAATTACTGTATGGGCACACTGCAGGGCTCAGAAGAGAATGAGTGCTATATAGCTTTTGGAGGGCAGATTTTGCTGAAGTGGTTTTTGAGTGCCCCTATAATGGAAATCCCTAAATTGCAGTCCCCACCCACTAAGGGGTGTAGTGAGCATTTTGGTGTTTTACAAAGATTAATGCACAGCAGATGGCACAATATGAAAATTGCAATTTTTATCCAGATATGCCATTTCAGTGTCCAGTATCTTGTGCCCACAGTGTGCAAAGTCAGCCAATTTTTGCCTGAATGTATGAGAGGGCTCAGGAGTAAAGAGCACTAGACACATTTGGAGGCCCAATGCCTTGATTTACATCGCTTTTGCTGACAACTGTAGAGGCTCTGGGGTGAACTAATAAATGGAACCTTCAAGCAATGACTCACTTTTGGCAATTTTTGGCAATTTTAGAAATGACACCCCTTAAATGGCGGAGTGAGCATTTTTACCCCACAGGTATTTTACAGAAATGAATGCGTAGCGGACTGTGCAAAGTCTGTGCTTTTTATATTTTCCTCTTGACAGAGCTGGGTGAGGGCTTATTTTATGTGGGATGAGTTGCCATTATCACTGGTACTATTTTGTGTTACATATGACTTTTTGATCACTTTTTATTTAGCTTTTTGGGAAGCAGGATAAAGACAAGGCAGCAATTCTGACATTGATTTTTGGGTTTTGTTATTGCGACGTACACCGTGCTGGAAAAATTACATATTAACTTTATTCTGCTGGTCAGTATGGATACAGAGATACCAATTTTATATAAGTTTTTTTTCCTTGGAATTCTACTTTTACACAAAGCAGTTTTAAAAAAAAATGTTTTTGTGTCTTCATTTTCTGAGAAACATATATTTTTTATTTTTCTAAAATTAGTCTTGTGTGGGAACTTGTTTCTGCTTGTTTCTTACAGGATGAGGTGATGCTTTCTTTGGTATCATTGTGGCGTACATACAACTTTTTAATCTCTAGATATGATTTTCAAAACAAGGTGACAAATGGGCATTTTAGCATCATTTTTATTTATTTATATTTTTACAGTGTTCACCTAATGGGGTAGGTCATGTCATATTTTTATAAAGGCATTTGTTGTGTATACCTAATATATCCATTTTTATTCTTTCCAAAAATGTATATATATTTTTTGTCCATTAGGAGACTTCAACTTTTCAGGGTATGATCCATTTTACAGTGTAGTACAATAAGTGCTGTATTGTACTGCATTGGAGCTGTCAGTTTTAGGCCTTATTTGCAAACGGCGGGTCGGCAATCCACGGCTGCCAGCCATGTGCACCCCCGCATCCCGGATGCGAACCATTCACTTGAATGGGTCAGCAATTCCGGAGATGCGGAATGGAGTCATGGAACGGAACAATGGAAGAACTACAGCTTACGTGGTGTTTTTTTCCATTGTTCCGCACCGCAGAAAAAATATGACATGTCATATGGCCTCTGGAGCTGGCAGACCCCAAAGCCTTTGTAATTGGGGAGCCGATGGGTTGAGAGAGGGAGCCCCCTACTTCTGTTGACCACTTAGATGCAGTGGTTAGCATTAATTGTAGCATCTAAGGAGTTAATCCGCTGGCATCTGAGTTTTCTGCAATGCTGGCCCCTGTCACTAATCAAGCGAATATACATGTATGGCTCGAGTCCGGAACTCCCTTCTGGCTATGCTGTATATGTATGGTAAAGGTTTAGAAGGGTTTAACAACATGATAACGCAATCTAGACACAGGCAGTCCTGTAGAAACTGGTGGTAGTAGATGTCTTTAGCTAATATAGTAGACGTAGATATTGTAATAACCACAATAGCAACTTTTCCATGGATTTGTGTTTTGACCAAGCACATTCATGTCATGTAGCCTGGTTGCTTACTGAATGCCAGTGATCACATGATATGTAGGGTGTCAAATGACTGACAACATGTGTAGTCTTAGATGCATTATGCAGGACCGATCTGTGGGCTGTACCATTTTACTGTGCAGACAAGGTTCAACTACACTCGTGTATGGTAAGAAAGCTGGAATACAATGTACTTAAATGTTAACTTTCAGTACAAAATATTTTACTTGATTAGTCTCGGAAGATTCATATAAAAGTCTTCTATTAATTAGTTTGTCAGGTAAGTCTTTGTGTACACTGTAGTGATAACACTACTTTATTAATTTGTTCCCTCCTTGATCATTAATCTGATAGAATCTCTTATAATTGTGGAACTGACATTTCTTATCATTTAATTCCTGTGTTTACATTAATTTATGACAAAAATGCTTCTTACTGTCCTTTCAATAACACAAATGTTTGAACAAGCTCATGAGTTAAGGCGAGGACAGATTAAACTATAAAATAATCATATCTTATCAGAGAAAGAAAACTGAAGACCTCATTTACAAAAACTGAAAAGCCAAGAAACATCTACTGTACTTGGATCCATGTGCAAATAGAGAAGTGGAATAGACGGCTCTACTGCTCAGATAAATGGTAGAGGTGCAGAGCTGCTTGGTCTGACTCACCCAGTCAGAAATATGAAATTAAAAATGAATATGAGATAAGCATTAGTATTATTTATTGATAATTTAATATATGTGTGATCTGGTAAAAAATTGTTGGTAGTTCCTTTTTAATAGAGGTATGTTGGAGTGGTGGTAAGTTTTTTTAGCACATTTTCCCTAAAAAATATGGATATAAAAATGGTGAATAGATGTTTTGAATATATATATATAAAAAATTTGTGGAAAATTGGGAAAAAAAGCGGTTTACAGTTTTTCAGATGCAGATAAAAATCTTTCAGATGCAGATAAAAGATGTCTAAAAAAGGTAAATGTCCACAAAGTCTTTCATATAAAAATCACTGATCAGGATATAAATAACTGAAGATCTACAGGATGATCATCCACTGTTAGACAGGGTTGTTGTCCAGTGATGCCCCTTAGTGAAAATGAGATTGTCATTCTGTATAGGATCCCTGATGTGCCTTTTAGAGAATAACAGTTTATAACTGGTGGTTATTCTGTGGAGGAAAGTGGTGCTCTGTGCCTAGGTGCGGCGTCCCGCACTGTCCCTGGCTACAGAGATCACTTACCCTTCCCGGCGCTTGATCTCCTGGGTTCTCTGGTGATGGTCTGCTGTTCCTGGGAGGCTCCTGCGATCCAGTCCGGTTCTCCAGAGACAGCGGCGTTCTTCGTGTTACCAGGGACGCCGGGGGGCGTGGTTTGCGCGTCTGGAGGATGACGTAGATGGTCACGTGATCACGGACTCTCTCTCAAGCGCCTTCACAGTGTTCTCCCAACTCTATGTGAGTGGTGAGTGTTCCGGTAATCCTCAGCTTCCTTAAACGCGTTTCGGGACTCTATCCCTTCATCAGTAAGTGGAGGATTATTGCGGATGCTGTGATTTTTATAGGGCCGTGATTAACCTGTTTGTTAACCAATTATTGTCACCAATAAAGTTACTATCTTATCTTGGTTGATGTATTCAATTGGTTACTTTATTTCAATGGGTGCATAAATATGTGGCTGGAGTAAAAGATGTATAGAGAAATCTTCTGGTTCTCAAAAAATAATGATAAAGTGTTTGAATATAAAAATAAGGGTTAATTGTTTTATTACAATTACATCCATTAGGTATTATTGTGTGAGTAGTTCATTAAGAAGTGGGTAATGAAAATTATATAAGATAATATATATGAAAAAGTTGAAAAATATAATAAAAATAAGTGGAAAAATATGAGAAAATATATATTCAAGTACATATAGGAATATATATAATTGATGGTGATTCTTCCCATAGTAAAATGATTGATCTAATTATTAAGGGCAATGTCATGATTATTCCCTATACTTCAGGAGGGACTTTCATATGTTCTATATGATGTGAGAGAATACCTTGCCCAGTGTCGTTAGGTATAGGAGTGCACCACTACATATAATATAGCATCACAAATCAATTTCTATGTGGATCTTTTTAGTGGTGTATAGAACTTATAGATGGGGGTATATTACAGTTTATGTATTTTTCTAGTTATAAGTGATATCCCATGATGGGGGTTTACTGGTTGTGAGCACGTACCAGGGATGAACCTATTATATCACTGGTCCGTAGCATAAAAGACCCAGTGATTTTTGGGATTAACATTCCTGTCTGTGTCAAAAAGAGGATGATTCATTGTGTGAATATTGAAATCCCAGGTTGTGGATACATCTTCGGGATAGACCCATTGTATCACTGGTCCGAGGTATAAAAGACCCAGTGATTTTTGGGGTTAACATTCCCATCTGTGTCAGAAAGCAGTGGTGAAAATATGGCTTAGAGGCAAGATTTGGTAGATCTAGAGGTATTTGTACATCTTTAGTTGTCAGCACAATCCCTTTTTTTTAACGCACAGTCGGAGGTATCCATTACATCACTGGTCCGTAATAAAGACCCAGTGAATATCCGGATTTGTTCTCTCTGTGCGTTTCCAAGGAAGGAGGATAGGGTACAAGGAGGCCTGAGTGAGTTCATAGTGTGAGATACCTTAGATACGGTAGTGATGTCAGTATCATTAAGGCCCATAATTTGCGACATATGTGTTTATTGAGTCTTTGTTGATGGAGTGGTGGGTATCTACACATATGGGTAGTCTAGTAGCCCCTCATTTAACTACTAGAGAACCCATACCCATTAGCAATGTTCAAAATGCTCCTCCTATATTATGGTGCTGAGTATGGATGTGCGAAGACGGTTTGGTCCAACTTCGTTTTAATGCTGTACGGAGACCTGTCTCCATACAGCATTGAAATGTATGCTCTCCGGCGAAGATTTGGGATTTGATTTTCAAACTTGAAAACCATTTTAAAACTTACGGTAGTTCCGAAGTCAGTTTCAGTACCGAGGTACCAATCGGTGCTTAAGCCGACTTCGAATACCTGTTTTAAAATGGTTCTCAAGTTTAATAAATGCTGAACTTATTCACTGAAGTCCCGTGAGACTTCGGTGATAACTCACTTTGCCTTGTCGGAGAGCATACATTTCAATGATGTAAGGAGACGGATGTCCGTACAGCATTAAAATGAAGTTTGGAGCAAAGCGACTTTTGATCTCGGATCCAAAGCTCATTTTGCTCATTCCTAGTGCTGAGTTTAGCCACCAAGAACAGAATGGCCCGATATATCTTTCCCCTACATATCTTTTCCATGACCCTTTGGATGGTTTCCTACCCCTTGCTTACTAACTATAGATTAGCGAATTAATGCTGACAAAGTGGAATTCAATCCGAATTTCAGGAAAAATTTGATTCGCAATGAATGCGAATTTCCTTGCGCTTTGTGATAACGAATCACAATTTTCCTAATATGGCGGCTACACATGTGAGGACTCTGGGAAGGCAGAATCACCCAGATTGACATGCCTGTATGCATCCAATCAGCAGCCAGCCAGCCCTGTGATGTCACAGCCCTATAAATACTGCAGCCATTTTAGATTTTGCCATTTTTAAGCGTTTAGAGTGCAGGGTCAGACGCGTGAAGGGACTAGGGACAGCAATTGGAAAAACCTCATTAGTGGAAAAAAGACTGAAAAAACGATTTATAAGTGCAGGCAAAGGATAGGGAGGAATCATTTCACAGCATCTTAGTGCAGGAAGAGAGGTCATAAGGCACTAGGGACATTGATAGGAAAGTGATTTACTAATGCAGTAAAAGATAATTTGGGGATCCAAATAGTCATTAGACAGCTCTGTCATTCCAGCTATTTGTTATTGGGCTGCAAGTGCTATGTTGAAAAGCCTTTAGTGGCTTATACCTTAGTATCTTTAGTATCTTATATCATTACTACAAGAAAAAATATATATGCATTTCACTTCTGCAGTTATTTCTGGTGAAAGCGTATAGGGGTGTATTTCAGTACTTCAAGAAAAATATATTCCCAGTGCATTTCTGCTGTTAATTCTGGTAAAAGCGTATAGTGGCCTATTTCAGTCCAACAAGAAAAATATATTCTTAGTTCTCTTCTGCAGTTATTTCTGTTGAAAGCATATAGGGGCCTATTACAGTAAAAAAAGAAAAATACATACGCACTGCACTGTTGCAGTTATTTCTGGTGAAAGCGTATAGGGGCGTATTTTAAAAAAAATATATACGCACTTCACGCTTTAAGTTTTTTCTGTTCAAAGCGTATAGGATAGTATTCTAGTACCACAAGAACATATATTCTCAGTGCATTTCTGCAATTAATTCTAGTGAAAAAGTATAGTGGCCTATTTCAGTCCAACAAGAAAAATATATTCTCAGTTCACTTCTGCAGTTATTTCTGTTGAAAGTGTATAGGAGCGTATTTTAGTAAAAAAAGAAAAAATATATACGCACTGCACTGTTGCAGTTTCTTCTGGTAAAAAAAAATATATAGGGGCGTATTTCAGTACTACAAGAAAAATATATTCTCAGTGCATTTCTGCAGTTAATTCTGGAGAAAGCGCATAGTGGCCTATTCCAACAAGAAAAATATAGGGGTTTTACAAAAGTATTGTAGATAGATAATAAAATTGGGTGGCTCTACAGGATAGGTAAGATGTATGGGTGCTACTATCAATAGATCGCCCCTATCAGTGAATATTGGATTAAAATTGGAGATAGGCACAACCAAATATTCGGTTCACTTGGAAAATACTATATATTTATTCAACATCGGAATACAAAAATAATACTAAAACATATATAAAATCTGTAGGCGATAGCCAAAAGCAATAAAACAAGGAGATGAATGTTGTTAATTTTCCAGGTAATAATGTGTAATGACACAAGCAATAGTCTATATAACAAAGCAGAATTGGATCTATTGCAATTGTTTCTCCAGAATATTGGATATACTCTTGCTCGTCCACGTTAAAATAACCCCTGAATTCTACAAATTGTTCATTCGTAGTATCGAAGTAGCGGCGGTAGCAGTCAGTCGGTGCGGCGGTTATATGTAGTAAAATCTTTATTGAAGTATTTCGGTCGAAAAAATCCAATCAATCAATCGTCAAAATGTATTCAGCGGTCAGCACTGCGTTTATACGCGGTAAAATCTCCATGATGTCTCTATGATAAATCGGCAGCATGGGGGCCCCGTGTGGCTTCTACACACTTTCAAAATCATCCTTCAGCGGAGCGAATAGATGCCGGATGATTGGGACGCTGCATGACCTTCCCAGGAGCTGCTGTCGGGAGCAGCGGTTCATTTCTGAGATGTTTGGGGGGAATCCGGACACACTCTCCGTCTCCATGCTCCGTTATATGTGGTAAAATCTTAATTGATTTATTTCGGTCGCAGTTATATGTGGTAAAAAAATTTGGGACCTTTTTCGGTGGCAAAACAAATTGTATTCAGCTTTCAGCGCTGCAGTTATATGCGGTAAAATCGTTATTGATGTATTTCGGTGGAATTTTTTTTTATTCAGGGTTTAGCGCTGCAGTTATATGTGGTAAAATCTTTTGTGACGTATTTTGGTGGAAAAACAAATCTTATTCAACATTCAGCGCTGTACTTATATGCAGTAAAATCTTTATTGATGTATTTCGGTGGAAAAAAAAAATTGTATTCAGCGTTTAGAGCTGCAGTTATATGTGGTAAAATCTTTTGTGACGTATTTCAGTGGAAAAACAAATCTTATTCATCGTTCAGCGCTGTAGTAATATGCGTTAAAATCTTTTATGATGTATTTAGGTGGATAAACAAATTGTAATAAGCGTTCAGCACGGCAGTTATATGTGGTAAAATCTTTTGTGAGGTATTTCGGTCAAAAAACTAAATTTATTCAGCGTTCAGCGCTGCAGTTATATGTGGCAAAAACTTTATTGATGTATTGCTTTCGAAAAACAAATTTTATTCAGCGTTCAGCGCTGTAGTTATATGCTGTAAAATCTCCATGATGTCTCCATGATAAATCTGCAGCGTGGGTTCTACACACTTTCAAAATCATCCTTCAGCAGAGTGAGAAGATGACAGATGACCAGGACGCTCCCTGACCTTCCCAGGAGCTGCAGTCGGGACTCGGGAGCAGCAGTTCATTTCTGAGACGTCCGTATAGTGCAGGGGGAATCCGAACACCCTCTCCATCTCCATGCACCGTTATATGCGGTAAAATCTTTAGTGACATATATTTAGGTGGAAAAAAAAATCTTATTCAGCGTTAAGCGCTGTAGTAATATGCGGTAAAATCTTTTGTGTTCGATGGAAAATAAATGTTTTTATCAGAGTTCAGCGCTGCAGTTATATGCAGTAAAATCTTTTGTGACTTATTTCGGTGGAAAAAAATATATTTTTCAGCACTGTAGTAATATGTGGTAAAATCTTTATAGAAGTATGTCGGTCGAAAAACTAAATTTATTCTCTGGTCAACTCTGCGGTTATATGCGGTAAAATCTTTAGTGACGTATCTTGATGAACTTCGCGACTCTTTCAGACTTAAAGCTATCTTGATGCTTTGTCTTGTCACTGTCTGTTGCTACTAGAGGCCTGTTCATGCCAGACAGGTTCACCCAGAAGTATCTTGGTCGATCGACACTGTCATTGTGCCATTCTGTGGCTTCCTCATGCTGCTGCCACCTCTAGACTCTGTCGTTGTGCCACTCTGTGGCCTACTTATGCTGCTGCAAGCTCCAGACTCGGTCATTGTGCCACTCTTTGGCCTCCTCCTGATGCTGCTGCTGCCACCTTCAGACTCTGTCGTTGTGCCACTTTGTGGCCTACTAATGCTGCTGCCACCTCCAGACTCGGTTATTGTGCCACTCGGTGGCCTCGTCATACTGCTGCCAACTCCATACCCGGTCATTGTGCCACTTGGTGGCCTTCTCCTAATGCTGCTGCTGCCACCTAAAGACTCTGTCATTGTGCCACTCTGTGGCCTCCTCATACTGCTTCGACCCCCAGACCCTGTCAATGGGTCACTCTGTGGTCTCCTCATGCTGCTTTCACCTCACCACTATGTCATAGGTCCAGTATGTGTCTTCTAATGCTGTTCCCACCCTTCCCCACTACATGACTGGTCCACTATTTTGGCTTTCGGCCTGGCTGACATCATCATTTATTTGACACTTCTGATCTGTCAGAAGGAAGGAAAAATTAGACGCACAACGGACCCTGTCTGTGTAGCAGCTTTAAGGCCAGTATGGTCCCATCAGAATTAGCCTATGAATTGGTAGCCAAAAGCGGGAGTGGTTAGAAAACACAGAAGACTTGCAAATCTTCAGTTCACGCGTTATCCCTGTTTAAGATACACTCCTGTTTTTTTTTTGGCATTAGCAATACTGATGGATTACTGACCAAATGATGACCGAGTGAAGGCAAATGCACAACAGAAAGAATCCATTTTTTGAGGGGTTATTGTAACGGATCAGAGGAAGGGCAAAATAATCAGTTACGTTAACACAAACTTACTGCTTACACCCTCTCCACTCTGTCGGGGGGCTCTACTTGTATAAGCGTTTAATAGAACAGGTTCTGTAGACATCTATGTGGAATCAGCTGACGACTGTGTAAAAAGAGAGTGCTTCTTCTTGACGCTTTCATGTACCTTGATGCTATCATGTACCTGTAAGGCCCCGTGACTGCCCAAATAAGTGAAGTATGCAGTGATTCTAAGAACGACGCCTATCATGTCCTTGTCATACTGACTCACAGTATTGTTTCACTACCACAGCAGACTCCCTACGTGTGTTACTGCAAGGCACAGTGTTCTACATCACTACAAAGGCTATATGCAGCCAGGAAATAGCCATTTTTTAACACAATTCGCTGCAAATAAATTCTGTTCTGTTTTTTTTTTTTGTGAACAATATGCGGAACCATTCACTTCAATGGGGCTCTAGAAAATACAGAAGTCACTCCATGTATATTCTGTTTCTTTTTCTCGATATTGCCATTGGTATGCATGATGCTAATAACAATACTATTCTACTAATGACTGTATAAATGACAGGCACAATACTAGTTGTCCTGGGGGGGGGGGTGTAGGCAAAGTTATAAACTGGTTCATTCTGTTACAGCAGATTCTCTGTTCTTACCACATATGATCACTGACACTGTCACTGTGTATCAGTTTGCCCATACCTGGCACCCATACTGATCAGGTGTTTGGGGCAGCTGTTGGTGCTAGAAACATAATGGTGGATAGACCCAGTAGTACAAGCCTATGTCCGCTGTATAGTGGTCACAGTAGTGGTATGGCATACTGTGGCTCATCTCCCATTCCCTTGAATCAATGAGCTACAGTATTAATCATTGGGACAAGATCAGGTAGACAAGAATAACAATAGGAAACAGATATATTTTCTCGATACATTTAATGTACAAATGGTATAGAATTTACAGAGGTCACCACCACTCCTGACATGTCTTTTTTTTCTTCCGACTATGTGTTGTGTCTTTCTATTATTACTATTAGTATATAATATATATAATAATATAAATTGACAACTGGTGTTACTAGTTAGTTGTGTGTCCCTGTACAGTCTGATACTGTCCAATCAGAGCTAGCATTGTTAGATGCAGGTACACAACTCTTTGGCAAGGAGAAGGGAAATGGTTGCAGTCACATATTCAGGTTTTCTTGTAACATTTAGTTTTTATTGAAAATATTTCAAATATAACAGGCATACAAATCATTTATGTCAGTATACATTTCTTTTTCGATGTATACATAAAGCAATAGACATAATACAAAGTACATATCATTAATAATCATGCACAGTATACAGTAAGTATATTTACCTGTTATTGTGTACGCATTTTGCAAGGATATTTTATCTTGAAAGACTCTTCATTACTGAACCAGTAAGGACCGTAGTCTTTATTAACAATCTCGAGATTCAAAGTTAGACTTATAATAAACATGTCAGTAGTAATTATACTTAAATATTCACTCACTTGTAAGATTTAATTGGAAAAATATTAAACCTTGAGATTCACTTTATTAACAACCTAACAAGGACCGTAGTCTTTATTAACAAACTCAGAGTCTGAAAATTGTCACAATATACATAGCATTAATATTCATGCATGGTATATGAAATATAAAATTCTATATAAATATTGTAAACATGTGTATGCCGTGTGCCCAACAATACAGGTCCTTCTCAAACAATTAGCATATTGTGATAAAGTTCATTATTTTCTGTAATGTACTGATAAACATTAGACTTTCATATATTTTTGATTCATTACACACAACTGAAGTAGTTCAAGCCTTTTATTGTTTTAATATTGATGATTTTGGCATACAGCTCATGAAAACCCAAAATTCCTATCTCAAAAAATTTGCATATCATGAAAAGGTTCTCTAAACGAGCTATTAACCTAATCATCTGAATCAAATAATTAACTCTAAACACCTGCAAAAGATTCCTGAGGCTTTTAAAAACTCCCAGCCTGGTTCATTACTCAAAACCGCAATCATGGGTAAGACTGCCGACCTGACTGCTGTCCAGAAGGCCATCATTGACACCCTCAAGCAAGAGGGTAAGACACAGAAAGAAATTTCAGAACGAATAGACTGTTCCCAGAGTGCTGTATCAAGGCACCTCAGTGGGAAGTCTGTGGGAAGGAAAAAGTGTGGCAGAAAACGCTGCACAACGAGAAGAGGTGACCGGACCCTGAGGAAGATTGTGGAGAAGGACCGATTCCAGACCTTGGGGGACCTGCGGAAGCAGTGGACTGAGTCTGGAGTAGAAACATCCAGAGCCACCGTGTACAGGCGTGTGCAGGAAATGGGCTACAGGTGCCGCATTCCCCAGGTCAAGCCACTTTTGAACCAGAAACAGCGGCAGAAGCGCCTGACCTGGGCTACAGAGAAGCAGCACTGGACTGTTGCATGTCATTTGGAAATCAAGGTGCCAGAGTCTGGAGGAAAACTGGGGAGAGGGAAATGCCAAAATGCCTGAAGTCCAGTGTCAAGTACCCACACAGTCAGTGATGGTCTGGGGTGCCATGTCAGCTGCTGGTGTTGGTCCACTGTGTTTTATCAAGGGCAGGGTCAATGCAGCTAGCTATCAGGAGATTTTGGAGCACTTCATGCTTCCATCTGCTGAAAAGCTTTATGGAGATGAAGATTTCATTTTTCAGCACGACCTGGCACCTGCTCACAGTGCCAAAACCACTGGTAAATGGTTTACTGACCATGGTATTACTGTGCTCAATTGGCCTGCCAACTCTCCTTAGATAGGAAATTTGGGTTTTCAAGAGCTGTATGCCAAAATCATCAATATTAAAACAATAAAAGGCTTGAACTACTTCAGTTGGTGTGTAATGAATCTAAAATATATGAAAGTCTAATGTTTATCAGTACATTACAGAAAATAATGAACTTTATCACAATATGCTAATTTTTTGAGAAGGACCTGTATACCTGTAACAAAGATAACTGGGGGAGGGTAGGAGAAAAACTTAGGGCTAGGGGAGTACCAGGGCTCAGAATGTGAGCTTGCCTCATCGGTATCTATGCTTTAACATCTAGAATTGATGAGAGAAGATTTAAGATAAAGTCACTTTTAACAAATGAGTTCCAAAGATCCCATGTTGTATGATAGTGGTGTAACTTGTCCTCTCTCAGTAATCTTGATTTCTCAAGATTGTGTAGTGCGTGCATTTCTTTCAGCCATTCTGGAGGGAGGTGATTACTCTTTCCATAGTCTAGGAATTAGAAGTTTGGCAGCATTAAGGATATGTAGTGTGAGGGGATGTTTGACGTTTGAGGAACGGCAGTCGAATACACTAAAGAAGAATAGTCTTGGTGGAATTTCAGCGCGGGTATCGAAAATGTGCAGAAATATTCCTCCAAAACACCTGAATGCAGTTGCAGGTCAACCATATGTGTGATAGTGTACCACATTCTTCCTCACATCTCCAACACAAGGGGGACTCATTTGGGAACATACGGTGTAATAATACTGGTGTTCTGTACCATCGGGACACCAGTTTAAAATGCATCTCCTGTATTTTGGGTGATACTGACTTTGATCTGGCATTCAGGATGATATCCCTCGTTTCGGTTTCGTTGAAAGTGATCCCTAACTCAGAAGCCCACTTGGAGAGGTAGGAAGGAGGTAAATCAGAATTATTTATTATATTGTATATGGTAGAGATCGGTCTCTTGATTGGAGAGCCGATATTTATACTCTTCTGGATAGTGGTCATAGGCAAAGAGAGGGAGTTATAGGCCTCAGAAGCCAAAATGCATCTTTTAAACTGTGTATATTCTTTATTTGTGAAATTTAGGTCTTGAAAGTATAAGTTTAAATCAACTTTTGAAATAAACGTATTTCCACTAAATAAGTTCCTAATTGGGGAATTATACAACTCTGAAGTGTCTTTTTCTTTTACTAATTTCAGTTTAGCTGGGATTAGTGTGCCTATTGGGGTGGTTGCGCAGTATGTTGGTAGAAAGCGAGTTTGTTTATGCCAAACTTTCACACATTCAGGTTTTTTTATGCAGTTTTGGAAGCCAAAACCAGGGTTCTATTCAGCACAGACATGAGGTGGCTGGTACGGGAATTGTTGCCCATACGTACCTATGTGAGCTCCCACGATTCCGACCACTAGAGAGACCAGCACTTTTTCCTATAGTGTGCAAGCACAGCAACTGCTGCTGGATTACAGGGTGGCCATAACCATGGAAACAAGCAGTGTATAATGTGATTGAAAGAAGCCAGCAAAGGAAGCAATATGGACAATCACAATACATTAGTAAGTGCCTTGTATTAACTTTCTCTGCATTATAAATGCCATCTGGCTGAAGTGACAAAACCCCTTTAATACTTCCTTTTCTTTTATGAGCTACTTCTGATTTTGGCTCATCAAACTGCATTATGAAATTAGGAAAAGGCAAAACATACAGTTTTAAGAAAATTTGTTTTAGAAATGTTATGGCATTACGAAATGCACATAATTACTAAAAAGACATGTCAGGAGAAGTGACAGGTCTTCCTTAATAAGCCTCTGTCAGTATGGTCAACCCTATTAAACCAGGCATAATTCCTGGTAAGGTTGATCATACCTTTCTTTTGTCTTTATGTTAAACAGCTGCAAAGATATATGTGTTTTTATTTATATACAAATGAGCAGGTTGGAGAAGCAGGGAGCAAGGCTGAATCCTAGGAGCTCTGCTGTTATAACACCCCTGTGCACACTCACCCTCCACTTAATTGACAGGCTAGATGTTAGCATGCTGAGGGCAGAGCTGTGCCCTACCATATCATATACACTACTTACTAACCCTTACCATGTTGAGAATAGAGTTTTTTTTATGATTAGAAAGCTAATACATATGACTGGTTTATTCATAGGCACCATATACGATTATAAAGAAACCAGTAATATGTATTAGCTTTCCATAGAAAACCACTCTCATCAACATGATAAGGCTATAGCATAGAGGTAAGTGGTCAGTCTTGCAAGTAGATGTCCCAGGTTAAAATCCCAGGAGAGGCTTCTAGATTTACTTTTCCTTCAGTTATTTTTTTTTCTCCCTCATTTAACCATTAATAAAAGGCCTTACTATACCAAGAATCAAGGTTTTCTATACTTAGAAAGCTAATACATATTACTGGTGTCCTTATAATCATACATTGTACCTGTGAATGAACCAGCAATACAGGTGAAACTAAAATAATTTGAATATAGTGCAAAAGTTCATTCATTTCAATAATGCAACTTAAAAGAGTTGCATTAATGCAACTTAAAATTAGAATATTGTGAAAAGGTTCAATATTCTAGGCTTAAAGTGTCACACTCTAGTCAGCTAATTAATCCATATCCCCTGATCAAAGGGTACCTCAAAATTGAGACTTTGGGGTTTTATAAGCTGTAAGCCAGTGTCGTACACACAATCCATGGGGCCCCGTTGCAAAACTGATCCATGGGGCCCCCTCCCCGTCCCCCCCAACCTGCGCCACCCCTCAACCTGCCTCCACCGCCCCCACTACCTCCCCTACCATTCACCCAACATGCTTCCCAACGATACCGCTTTGTGCAGGACCGGCCGATTTTGGATGGCAATTCTGCTGTACTGCCATGCGTGGAGGACACTGTTATGGGATATCTGTGGATGACACTGTTATGGGGGATATGTGGATGACACTGTTATGGGGGATATGTGGATGACACTGTTATGGGGGGATCTGTGGATGACACTGTTATGGGGGGGATCTGTGGATGACACTGTTATGAGGGATCTGCGGATGACACACTGTTATAGGGGATCTGTGGATGTCACTGTTATGGGGGATCTGTGGATGACACTGTTATGGGGGATCTGTGGATGACAGTGTTATGGGGGATCTGTGGAGGGCACTGTTATGGGGGATCTGTGGAAGGCACTTATGGGGGGATCTGTGGATGACACTGTTATGGGGATATCTGTGGATAACACATATATAGCATCTCATGCTATATATGTGTCATCCACAGATATCTCCATAACAGTGTCATCCACAGATCCCCCATAAGTGCCCTCCACAGATCCCCCAAAAGTATCCTTCACACATATTCCCATAAGTGTCCTCCACAGATATCCTCTAGGTGCCCTCCACAGATATCCCATAAGTGCCTTCTAGCAATGTATCAGTAGGGAGGGAGGAGGCGGGGACACTGGCGGCAGGGCTGGTGCAGTGCCCGGCGCTGTGCACACACCAGGGGCAGCTCCTACTTTCTGGGAGTTCTGCTGCAGGACATTTTTCTCCACGGTCATGGCCCAGCTCCTCCCCACGCTTCTTCTGCTGCTGTGATCCAGAGCATGGGGCAGTGGCTGCGGAGTGAGCGGCTGTCAGGGCAGCGGGGCGGGCACATGGGCCATGCACTGCGGGGGGTCCACGAGGCACCACAGGCGGCCGGGCCCCCTGGAGTGCTGGGCCCAGTCGCAACTGCGACCCCTGCGACCTCTGTTTGTACGTCACTGCTGTAAGCCATAATCATCCAAATTATAACAAATAAAGGCTTGAAATATCTCGCTTTGCATGTAATGAGTCTATCTCATTTATTAGTTTCACCTTTTAAGTTGCATTACTAAAATAAATGAACTTTGATCGATATTCAAATTTTTCGAGTTTCACATATACAGTATGTACTCCTTTGCACATGAATAAAAACAGGTATCTATAGAGCTGTTTAACATGCGGACAAAAGAAAGACAATAGTGATGAGCAGAAGGGGCTATATTCGAATTTGCAATATTTTGCGAGAATTTGAGCAAATATTCATCATATATTTGAAAATTCGAGAATTCACGATCTCCATTCATTATTTTCTTCATTGCGAAAATCAGCAATGTAATATTTGCATATTGCACATGCGCTTACGGGCGTGGCCTAGTTTAGCAACTGTTCTCAAACTACCTGAAATTTTTGCGACAGTGAATGTATTTGATTACATTTAACATGAATGTCAGAACAATTGCTTTATATGCAGATAAAGTGTTTTAAAATATTTGCGATTGCAAAAATCGCCGCTAATGATATTTTTGCAATACATACAACTTCACATTTTATCAGGTCTTAGTAGATATTACTGATTGGTGCACTAAGTATTGTTGTGACATCACAGCACTATATCTGTAGCTTGTATGTATGGACAGCAGAGAAATTTCTCTCACATGCACATCCATTTTCCTGCCGCACACTATATACCTTTCTTAAGGAAGGAAGGCAGCTAATGTTGTACATGCTGGTTACAATGCATTTCTCTCTGAAATTCTGAGGAAAATGGGTCGTTCCAGACATTGTTCAGAAGTACAGCATACCTTGATTAAAAAGTTGATTAGAGAGGGGAAAACATATAAAGAAGTGTAGAAAATTATAGGCTGCTCAGCTAAAATGATCGCAAATGCTTTCAAATGGCAACCAGAACCTGAAAAACGTGGAAGAAAGTGAAAAACTACCATTCAAATGGATAGAAGAATAGCCAAAATGGCAAGGACTCAGCCAACAATCAGCTCCAGGAAGATCTAAAGTTACCTGGGAGTACTGTTACAATTAGAAGACACCTATGTGAAGCCGAACTATCTGCAAGAAGCCCCCACAAAGTCCCGCTGTTGAAAAAAAGACATGTGCTGAAGAGGTTACAATTTGCCAAAGAGCACTGTAACGGGGTGCCGAAGGCGCACTCGGTCTCCCATCAGCCGCAGACCTGCTGCTTAGCTTCAGGAGTGAGCATCTGTGTTTGACCTCGTTCCCAGGGCAGCTTTGCTAGCTGGGAGGCTCCCTGCTCCTAGGTCTGCCTTGAGCGCCGAGCTGATCACTCGGTGCTCGACTGGTCGGTCTGTCGGCCATGTGACGCTGGCCACGTCACATGACCCTCACTTCCTACTATGAATACAGGCAGCCTGCTGGCCACAGGTTGCCTGTTAATTTCTAGGTTCCAAGGCTATTTGTTTGACTACTGAATACTCACCTGATCCTGTTCCCTGACGATCCTTTGCCTGCTCCTCCTGTACTGCGCTTCCGTCCTGGTATTGTGACCTCGCCTCCCACCTGACTACTCTTTGCGGACTCCTCTGGTACTTCTCGACTCTCCTGGTATTTGACCCTGGCTTCTCCTGACCATTCTTTGCTTAACCCTTTGTACTGCGTAGCTATCTTGGTTCTGACCCGGTCCGTTCACGTTCCGTATTTTGTCTTGTCTGTCTTCCCTGCACATATCCTAAGTAAGGGACTGTCGTCCAGTTGTCCCCTGTCATCGGGACTCGTGAGGCAAGTAGGCAGGGCCAGGGGTGAGGGTGGAGCGCAGTGGTCACTATCCTTCCCCCTGTGTGTGTGTGTGGACGTGACCGTTACAAGCACATTGACTGGCCTAAAGAGACATTTTGTGGACTGATGAAAGTAAGATTGTTCTTTTTGGGTCTAGTGGCTGGAGACAGTTTGTCAGACGACCCCCACTGAATTCAAGCCACAGTACACTGGGAAGACAGTGAAACATGGTGGCAAAAGCATCATGATATGGGGATGTTTCTCATACTAAGGTGTTGGGCTTATTTATCGCATACCAGGGATTATAGATCAGTTTTAATACATCAGAATACTTGAAAAGGTTATGCTGACGAGGAAATGCCCTTGAAATGGGTGTTCCAACAAGACAACGACTCCAAACAGACCAGTAATCGTGCAACATCTTGGTTTCGGACCAACAAGATTGACGTTATGGAGTGGCCAGCCCAATCCCCGGATCTTAATCTAATTGAAAATTTGTGGGGTGACATTGCAAATGCAGTTTCTGGTGCCACCCATAAGCAAAGTAGGCCACCGCGCAGAGCAAGGTGGGTGCGGGCTGCATCGGATGACACCAGTCTGATGGGGTGTCACCCGCTGGACCCAAGTTCCCAATACCACTAGCACCCGCTCCCTTGTACTTGTGTCGCTGATCTGATCCTGTACTTGCCAGCTGCGCGGGCATGAGTTCAGTCACTTCGGCGCGCAAGACCCGTGACCTCCCGAGGTGGGTCTCGCGGGATCACGTGCCGCAGGATGGGATTGCGCCCCTAAGACACTGAACTTAATGGGAGGTACAGACTGCACAGGAACAGCGACACAAGTACGGGGGAGGTGCAAACTACATAATGGAGGGCAGTCTCGGTGCAAAATTAACTTGTGTGGGGGCAAAATTACTTAATAGGGTGAAAATGACATAATGGAGGGCAGTGTGGGGGGCAAACAACATCATGTGGGGCAGTGTGGGGGGAAATTACATAATGTGGGGGGCAAATTACTTAATGTGAGGCAGTTTGGGGGCAAATTACATAATGTGAGGCAGTGTGGAGGGCAAATTGCTTAATTTGGGGCACTGTGGGGGGAAATTACATAGTGTGGGGGGCAAATTACATACTGTGGGGCAATGTGGGGGGAAAAATACTTAATGTGGGACAGTGTAGGGGCAAATCATATAATGTGGGGCAGTGTAGGGGGCAGTATTACTAATGAGGGCATTCTAGAAGAGAATTACTATTGGTGAGACTATGAGTAGCACTATTACCCATGGGGGCACTATTATTTATTTAGGATAGTATTTGTGGTATTGGGGCCGGGCACAGCGAGCAGCAAGATAACACTGTGGGGACTCCAGGTTGGGGGATGATGATAGAAAAGTGAGGAAGCTAAGATGTCTGTGTGTCACACTCTGCAGAGACGAGGTGGCTGAGAGAAGTGTCCGGACCGAATGGAGAAGATGATGATAGAAAAGATCTACATTGGAGGATATGTCACCTGGAGGCCCTGGATGTGAGAGGTACGTGCTGCTGTAAATGTGCAATGCTGCTATTTTATGTTTTGCATATGAGAAAATGTTTACAATTAAAATGTTTTAATTAAATGTTCTATTTTACTATTTTTATTATTTGGTTGAAAGGCTGATCGGGGGGGAGGGGGATTGTAATGGGACTGCTGTAGAATATCTAAAATTAGCTGGTCAAGTAAAATGTTGCACCAACAATCATTAAATAGGTGGCCGACAAAAAAGGGGCGGATCACAGGACGTAGTCAATGGACGTATTCAAGGGGGCGGCAAAATTTGCTTTTGCCTAGGGTGGCAAAAATCCTTGCACCAGCCCTGACAGCAGTTCTCAGAAGCAGTGGTTTTAAAACTAAATATTAGTTAAGTGATTCAAAGGAGGCAACATCTTTAAACATCTTTCAGTTTATATAGAGAATGTTTGAGTTTGTAAAGAAGAATACAAACACTGCTATCTTTTTTTGAACAGTCTAATATTAACTTTTTTTCAACAACACAAATTTGATATATTTGTCTTCACGTTTTGATTCAGAATAGAATGTGTAGTGTTCCCAATGCATTTGTGTGTATGGAAATAAAAGTTATTAGGATTTTGCGCTTTATTCATTTTTTTAAACACACTGCTATTATTTTGAACACAATTGTATATAATTTCCCTAACACCCTGCACCAGTGGCATAACTACCGGGGAAGCGGCTGCTTTGGGGCCCAGGCTAACAAGGGGCCCTTCATCATTATTCCAAATCGTGCACCCCCGTGCATCTTACTGCCAGTGCCAGACAGGAATCAAGCCGGTATAAGCCGTCACTGGGCAGCGCCCTATTTTAGTTAGGTACGCCCACCGAGTTGTCCTGACCTGAGGAGGAAGCGTCAGGCGGGAGAAACAGCCCGGCAGCGGCACAGCAGCACACATTAGTGACTGACTCACTGGGCTTTTCAGGTATGTCTGTGCCTGCTGCCTGTGTGCCCCCCTTGCCTTTGTCAGCGCAGCCCTGAATGGCCCTGTCTGTGCCTGATACTGACTCATGAAACAGTGTATCTAAGCCCATGGAGTGTGATAGTGACTGATGAAACAGTGTATCTAAGCCCACCATGTGTGATACTGACTGCAAAACGTGTGTCTATAGTGTGATACTAACTAGAGAAACTGTGTATCTAAACCCATTACCTGTGACAATGACTGGTGAAACAGTGTATCTAAGCCCATGCAGTGTGGAGAAACAATGTATCTAAGCCCCATATGTGTGATACCGACTGGTGAAATGGTGTATCTAAGCCCATCATGTGTGAGATTGACTGCTAAACCAGAGGGTATAGTGCAATACTGACTGAAGAAATAAGTATATCTAATACTTTGGAGTGTGACACTGACTGCTAAAACTGTGTATCTAAGCCCATCATTTTTGTGACGCTGACTGGTGAAACAGTGTATCTAAGCCAATCTATTGTGATACTGACTGCTGAGCCTGTGTGTCTAAGCCCATCATGTGCAATAATATCTACCAAGCTGATGTATCTAAGCTGAGCTCTACAATGCCCATTCTGTAGCATCTCTGTTCCGCCAGGTGTCAATGCCATCTGCTTTTGGTGCCCTAAGATGAAACCCATGGTGACTGTTGCCCCCTTCCCCCATGATTGTCCCCCCTCCTCAGCACACCCATCATTGTCAACACCCCCCCAACCCAGGCCGGCAATCACTACCCCCTTCCCCCACCATTGACCCCAGGCTTCCCTGTAGGTTATGGCATCTGAGGTGCACAATGGCTGCTGCCCAGCTCCGGGCACACACATTGACACTGACAGCCAGAGCTCCCTGTGGATCCTGGACATGCTGGGACTTGTAGTCCCTCATCATGCAGGCAGTTTCCTCATCCTGCACGTGTTCTGTCGTCTGTTTGTGCTAATCCCGGGCACATCTGCTCATCATATAGATAGTTGTGCAACCAAAGGGTGTAGAGAGCAAAGCCGCCCTGCGGCCACCACCCCCCGATACCCCCCATAGTCACAGACTGACCAAGGTAGTGCACCGACTCCCGGGTGCAACTCCCCATAAGCCTATAGATGGCGCTTCATTGATACTATTTGCAATATACTACATGGCACCAGTACAGGGCCCCCAGGGGCCACAAGATACAAAGCGACTCATAGGATATATTTCCCTTCACATAGAAACATAGAATGTGTCGGCAGATAAGAACCATTTGGCCCATCTAGTCTGCCCAATATACTGAATACTATGAATAGCCCCTGGCCCTATCTTATATGAAGGATGGCCTTATGCCTATCCCATGCATGCTTAAACTCCTCCACTGTATTTGCAGCTACCACTTCTGCAGGAAGGATATTCCATGCACCCACTACTCTCTCAGTAAAGTGATACTTCCTGATATTACTTTTAAACCTTTGCCCCTCTAATTTAAAACTATGTCCTCTTGTAGCAGTTTTTCTTCTTTTAAATATTCTCTCCTCTTTTACTTTGTTGATTTCCTTTATGTATTTAAAAGTTTCTATCATATCCCCTCCGTCTCATCTTTCTTCCAAGCTATACATGTTAAGGTCCTTTAGTCTTTCCTGGTAAGTTTTAACCTGCAATCCATGTACCAGTTCACAACACAAGCAACTCTTTACTAGACCTGTTGTCGGAGCCAGGGCTGCTGTTTATGGTGGCCTGTAGTCAGCGAGAGCCTGGGCTGCTGTCTGTGGCGACCTATAGTCAGTCAGAGCACTGGCTGCTGTTTGTGGCGGCCTGTAGCCAGTCAGAACCCCGGCTGCTGCTTGTGGGAATTGTTATTTCTGCAATGTTCTTTCATGTTTTGCATCTTAAAGCTGAAGTTCCTCTGGTGCCGACCGCTGTATCTCAAGAAGTCACCTAATGATGGGGAACCAGAAGCCGAGGGGAGTAGTAGTTGGGATACTCACCAGATGCATCCCTGTTGTAGTTTTTAAGAATTTGTGTTACAGAACATTTCCTCCTAAAATAAAATAAAAAACTAAGGGATTTTTTTGAGTTTGGAAAACCAGAAAGAGCGCCACTCTTATAAACTGGCCAGGTCCGGTATTGCAGCTTTTTATTGAATGGGCACCAGTCCAGATACAATCCCAGACCTGACCATGGCACTGGTCTCTAAACGTCCTCCTTGAATGAAGCCCAGCTACAATACCAGACATGGCGTGTGTACATGGGTGGCACTGTTTGGGGACAGAAGCAGCTCTGTTTTCTATTCCTATAGATCAGATTGTCTGTAACTCGTCAGTTCTAAGTTCAATTTGTTTCTGGGAAAGGTGAACTTGCAGTCGTCACCCAGCTTTTCCATGGCAGATAGTTATAGGATGTTAATAATGGGTGGGCGCTGACATCACAGGGTAACATGACTGCCATCAGATAACCCAGGTTTAATAAGCAGCTTATACCTTAGGAGACCCGGTGCACTGACCCTGATGCAATGGCACAAAAAAAAAAAAAGTGCATGCAAAAAGGGGAGGGGCTTCCCCGATCAACCAGATTTCAGCTTTTGTTTTTCAAGGAAATTGGTTAAATTAAGTGCTGCTCTTGTATCGCTTTCTTCAGCCTATCAAATGAGTCCCCACAGGAGCTGAATAAAGGACGCAGGAGCAGCGACCCGAACATGGCATCTGGGAATCTGACATTAGTTCCCATCACAGAACTCTTCCTCTGTTATTCCTCCTGGAAATGTATGAATAAACTGATCAATGGTTGTTCCTATCCCCTTGTTATGTGCGCATTCACAGGATCGCATCGTGTTTTGCGTTCCGCAAATCACAGATGCAGCCTGTGCGCGTTCTGCAATTAACAGAACAGGCGGCCCATTATAGAAATGCCTCTGCTTGTCCGCGATTGCTGCAGAACGGAACAACGGATGCGGACAGCACATGGTGTGCTGTCCGCATATTTTGCAGCCCCATTGAAATTAATAGGTCCGCACATGTTCTGCAAAATTGTGGAACGGATGCGGACTCATTCATATGGTCATGTGAATGAATAGCATGTCTCTGCACAGTGTGACAGTGTCAGCAGTGGACGGAAGGTATTAGACTGTGTATAGACAAATGTGGGCAAAGCACAGTTAACAATTTATTCATACTGTACAATTCCCAGAGGAATAACAGAGGAATGGTGCTAAACAGTTTTAAGAAAAGGTACTCAAGAATTATTAATTCATTATACAACTGACCAGGAGATCCGACAGATCCTCAATACTACACCCCACAGGAGAGCTGACAGATCCTCTATACTACACCACACAGGAGAGCTGACAGATCCTCTATACTACACCCCACAGGAGAGCTGACAGATCCTCTATGCTACACCACACAGGAGAGCTGACAGATCCTCTATACTACACCCCACAGGAGAGCTGACAGATCCTCTATGCTACACCACACAGGAGAGCTGACAGATCCTCTATACTACACCACACAGGAGAGCTGACAGATCCTCTATGCTACACCACACAGAAGAGCTGACAGATCCTCTATACTACACCACACAGCAGAGCTGACAGATCCTCTATGCTACACCGCACAGGAGAGCTGACAGATCCTCTATAATACACCACACAGGAGAGCTGACAGATCCTCTATAATACACCACACAGGAGAGCTGACAGATCCTCTATAATACACCACACAGGAGAGCTGACAGATCCTCTATACTACACCACACAGGAGAGCTGACAGATCCTCTATACTACACCACACAGCAGAGCTGACAGATCCTCTATGCTACACCGCACAGGAGAGATGACAGATCCTCTATACTACACTACACAGCAGAGCTGACAGATCCTCTATGCTACACCACACAGGAGAGCTGACAGATCCTCTATGCTACACCACACAGGAGAGCTGACAGATCCTCTATACTACACCACACAGGAGAGATGACAGATCCTCTATACTACACCACACAGGAGAGATGACAGATCCTCTATAATACACCACACAGGAGAGCTGACGGATCCTCTATAATACACCGCACAGGAGAGTTGACAGATCCTCTATAATACACCACACAGGAGAGCTGACAGATCCTCTATACTACACCGCACAGGAGAGCTGACAGATCCTCTATACTACACCACACATGAGAGCTGACAGATCCTCTATACTACACCACACAGGAGAGCCGACAGATCCTCTATACTACACCACACAGGAGAGCTGACAGATCCTCTATACTACACCACACAGGAGAGCTGACAGATCCTCTATACTACACCACACAGGAGAGCTGACAGATCCTCTATACTACACCACACAGGAGAGCTGACAGATCCTCTATACTACACCACACAGGAGAGCTGACAGATCCTCTATACTACACCACACAGGAGAGCTGACAGATCCTCTATACTACACCACACAGGAGAGCTGACAGATCCTCTATACTACACCACACAGGAGAGCTGACAGATCCTCTATACTACACCACACAGGAGAGCTGACAGATCCTCTATAATACACCGCACAGGAGAGCTGACAGATCCTCTATAATACACCACACAGGAGAGCTGACAGATCCTCTATACTACACCAGCACAGGAGAGCTGACAGATCCTCTATACTACACCACACAGGAGAGCTGACAGATCCTCTATACTACACCACACAGGAGAGCTGACAGATCCTCTATACTACACCACACAGGAGAGCTGACGGATCCTCTATACTACACCACACAGGAGAGCTGACGGATCCTCTATACTACACCACACAGGAGAGCTGACGGATCCTCTATAATACACCGCACAGGAGAGCTGACAGATCCTCTATAATACACCACACAGGAGAGCTGACAGATCCTCTATACTACACCACACAGGAGAGCTGACAGATCCTCTATACTACACCGCACAGGAGAGCTGACAGATCCTCTATACTACCCCACACAGGAGAGCTGACGGATCCTTTGAATCTTTTTTTTATCTCTCCCATGTAAGGGGGCTGTAAGGGATGTGTGTGTGTGTGTGGTGGTGGTGGTGGGGGGGTGATCTTGACTAGTCACAGTAGTGTGGGGGTTGCATGGTAAGAGGGTTAAGACTTTTACAGGCCCCCACAACAGTATTATACAATGGCATTACATGACAGACAATGTGTGTGTGTGTGTGTGTGTGTATATATCTATATCTATATATATATATATATATATATATATATATATATATATATATAGGAAAAGGACTGGTCTGGTCTAGATCGTGACTAGCAAAAGTAGTGGGGTTTACACAGGAGGATGGAGTTGTGAAGCGCACCGGAGGAGGGGGGCCCATACAAAAATTTGCTGTGGGGCCCAGTCACTGCTAGCTACGCTCCTGCCCTGCACTTGAACCTATCAGCTACATTATTCACTAACTAAGCTACACTGAGTATCTCCCACTAACTAACTATCGGTATTATATAATAGGCACAACACTCCTCTTTCTCACAACTGCAAAAAACAGCAGGAAATGGCTGCTGGGGAGGTTCTTATATAGTAAGGGGTAGGCACCTTTCCTATTGGTTGCTAGGGATGTTGCTAAGCTCTGACAAAGATATTGCAGCCTTCTCATTGGCCCACAAGCTAGAAGCAGGAAGGGATCATGTGTGCTGTTAAAAATTATATAGCGCTATATTCAAAATATTTGCGAATTCTTGAAGTGCCGATATTCTCGATAAAAATTCACAATACGAATATTCACGCTCAACAATACATACCAGGCAGTATGCCTGGCTTAATAATAGGGTTGATCATGCTGACAGAGGCTCTTTAAACATATTGATTTACTAGACATACCACAAATATCAAACCCTTAATTTACATCTGTGCATCTATAGAGTCAATGCAATGTACTTGTTGAGGTACAATAGTACTATGGATTATTCATGGAGGACAAATACTAAACTGTGAATGATAGCAATGCTCCTATGTTTATAAATATACCATACAAGGGCCAGAGGCGCAATAATGACACAATATCACAGAGCTATATAACAAATTATTTATTTCCTTGCCAGGAGTGCCCTGAGCTAACAGCGAGTAATGAAGTCATTCAGACAGTTGACAGGTAAACATTTGGGAAGAATGTGAAAAATATATAAAGAGGCTGGATTTCCATATAGAATACATTTGAAAAACTGCTCTGAATATAATTTGGTAATGGTAAAAAATAAATAGCTTTATATATTACTAGCAATACATTGAAAAAAAGACTCAATAGTAAACTAGAAAAAGTACCCGGCACTGCCCAGGTATGAGGTGTTGATCTGTTTGTGTGTTTATTGGACTTATTGGTGCCCAGGAGGCCAATCCATACCCTTGTTTTTATTTTTATTTTTTGCTACAGGGAAATTGCTAGTAGCCCTATATACCCTGGCAATTACACACTGTTTATTTTATTTTTAACTGTCCTCCATAATAGTAACCTCCAAAGCTCCCTGCCAACTTAACAGTGACCTCAATAGTATCCCTCCCCTTAAGTGACCTCCACAGCACCACATCCCCTTAACAGTGACCTCCGCAGCACCATGTTTGGTCAATGTTTAATCAGTAGTCTCCATGAGTGATTGGTAGCTAAAACCAAGAGCTGGTGAAAATACAGAAGAGGAGGAAATCTTTCCATTAAAACATATCTCTATTTATCCGCCTATCCTGATTTTATCTCCCAATCACTAATGGAAATCACTAATTAAACACTGACCAAACACTGATGTCTTAAAGTGGAGGATTAAAGGTGTCCATACCTACTCCAGAGTGTGCATTAAACTGTATTTGAGATGCGACAAGTGGTATTGTTCCAAAATAAGGACATTGCATTGGATTGAGGGTGAATTTTATGCACACAGACTTATATACAACCTTTGTATGCTGTGGGTGTTTTTGAGCGGTTGGACTTTATTGTGTGTATATATACGAGAAGTTTTTTTGTGTTTTATCAGACAGCAGCTACAAAGATCACCTCTCTTTATAGGACTAACCACATCCATGCACAACCATCACATTCTGTAACAGGGAGCCGGCGACGCACTCACTCCCTGCAGCACCGCCGGCATCCTATCCCTGAGGATGAGCGAGGATGCGGCTGGTGTCGTCTCCATAGAAACGAGGGGGCAGGGAGGACCTGGCCGCGCACGCCTCCTCAGCGTGTCATGTGACAATGGCCACGACACGTGACCCATCAATTAGATCTATTTTAATAGGTAACCTGCTGGTCACAGGTTGTCTGTGATTGGTCTTATTACCTCACTAGCATTCTCTGCATGTGTGACTTTGTTTGACTTCTTAAGCTTGTACTTGACCTTGACCTGGTGTTATCCCTTTTAATGGCACGATCTCTTGGCTCCTGACCTCGGCTTGTATTGACTTTGATTTTGTATTACCCTTTGTGCCTGTGTTACCTACTGGCTCTTGACATCGGAATCCAGGTATTCATGTTGTGGTACTTTCCCAGCCGGGGAAACTTTGTGCTTCTGTTTGTTCTGTCTTTGTATTTTGTTTTCTTCCCTCGTTTTTAACTTCCTTTAGGCCCCTGCACGTACATGAGCTAGGGACTGCCGCCTAGTGGAGTTTAGGGCTGAACTTATCCCTACCTTTTCGTGACAGAATCAAAGGCCTTACCTAAACCATGGACCCTATGCGAGGCCTTACGGATCAGGTACATAATCTCGACCAAATGGTGCAGGAAGGAGAGGCTACAGCAGCAGAAGTTGAATCAGAAAGAGAAGAAGGCGACCCCAGAAGTCCCCCAGCATATATAGCAGGGGCAGTGCCCGTAAAATAAACAAATATAGGGGGACACCCGAAAGAAAATAACTCGGTACAAGCTCCGAGCATAACGGCAGAAAACAGAAGAAAAGAGCTTAGAGTACCATTAGTTAGAAAAATATACGCTTTTATTAAATTCATGATAAAAAACACACATATAGTGAATGCCAAGGATAGGGTAAGGGAGCAGGGGAAAAGAAAACGAGCGCCATCCTGGATGGACACACTGGTCACAACATGTAATGGTCTATCAGTAGGGTTACTGCAGATATGGGAAAAACAACTAGTAATGTATGGTACAATGACCAACCCATAGGTGCAGACCTGATGAATAATTAATTGTAGAGGGTGAGTGGAGATCAAAAAATGGTCAAACCGCCATGGCTATAGTGCATAATATATGGTACGAAAAACATAGGTCATACTATGTGTAGACAGTGTACCAATAAATCAACAGTGATGGACCAGGCGGAATAGCTCAACGTTGGCAGCACATAGCCATGGCTGAGAACCTGTGATCAGACACTCACCGATATGGGACCAGATGTGAACGGAAAACCAGGATGGCGCTACCCCAACGCGCGTTTCGGCGTGCCTTCGTCAGCAGCAGAAGTTGGTTCAGACCCCACCTAGCGGCCTCCCCCTTTCAGACCGTGGTATGGAAAGGGTTAAACGGCTGACATCGCATCACAGATGTGCTGACACTCTGGTATACCACTGGACACCAATGAATATTCAAGAGGAGGCAGGCGGGGGATCGCGATCCCGTCTGCCGCACCGCCCACCTCCCTCACCGCCTGCAACACCCCCCCTGCACCTCCCGCAAGGGGGGTGAAAAAAACTTTATTTGGGGCATTTCAGTGGGCATCCTGTTCCAATTAACCCCAGCAGCTCCGCAATCTTGTTTTAAACTCATGACATACCGGTACGTCATGGGTCCTTAAGGACTCGGGAAACATGCCGTACCGGTACGTCATGCGTCCCTAAGGGGTTAAGGGAAAACATGTAAATGTGTTGGAATGGTCTAGTCAAAGCCCAGATCTCAATCCAATAGAAAATCTGTGTTCAGACTTAAAGATTGCTGTTCACAAGCACAAACCATCCAACGTGAAGGAGCTGGAGCAGTTTTGCAAGGATAAATGGGCAAAAATCCCAGTGGTAAGATGTGGCAACTGCTCATAGAGACTTATCCAAAGCAACTTGGAGCTGTGATTGCCGCAAAAGATGGCTGTACAAAGTATTGACTTTAGGGGGGTGAATAGTTATGCACATTGACTTTTTCAGTTATTTAGTTTTTTGTTGTTTGCTTTACAATAAAAAAAAATAAAAAAACATCTTCAAAGTTGTGGGCATGTTCTGTAATTTAAATGATGTAAATACTCAAACAATCCATGTTAATTCCAGGTTGTGAGGCACCAAAATACTAAAAAAGTCGAGGGGGGTGAATACTTTTGCAAGGCACTGTAAGAGTTCTCAAGAACATGCAAAAATGCACTAAAACCACAATAAAAATGTTTATTCAGTATTTTATCTTTTATTATTTTTAATTTTATTCTTTCTTTTATCTGTGTTTATCTCAATATCTGTATATGTTCCTTTATATATTCCTTAGCAGGCACATTAACAGGTATATATCTTTTTACCACTTTTAGTATCGTATTATGTAACTTTGAGAGGGCTATATAATCCAAGTGTGAATAGGGTTAAAGAATATGTGAATGTACCACACACAAACAAATCCAGTACAAGCTTTTCAATTAACCATTTTTTGAAAGGTCACTGCTCCATTTAAGATTGGATACCATATAAAAGGAGGTATTGAACATATCACTGCTAACCAGGAAGGGGAATGGTCCCTGAAACACATTTGGTGTATCAGCAGTGTAAATAACCAGAAACTTTGTTATAATAGCCTACAGTATTTATCCGTGCCCCGCTAACTGCATCTGTCCCGGACAATTTGGTGTTACACATATGAACATTTCTCCTGTCTCCCGCCCAAATCCTGTGATCTGGTAGCGGCACGCGGCTTGGAACATGCGGACCATTGAGTAGCTGGCAGGCAAGTCAACTTACCAGCAAAGGACCGCAGCCAGCACCCAGACGGGCTGCATAGAGACCGGGTAAAACAACTAGACCACGTGAGACGCCACACGATCGTGCGTAGCAACCAGCGGACATACAGACCTAAGAGAGCGTTACAGCACGGCTACACGTGAGAGAAGCATCACATCCAAAGGAGTGGTAACATATACTTGACAGGATTATTTTTGATATAGCAATCCATCAAGTAATAGTGACATTTTTTGGGAAGAAATTACTTATCATTGGTCAGATGTACACTTGATCATAAAGACTGTTGGTAAAATATACATAGGAACAGGGCTGCCATCAGAAATTTTGGGGCCCCTTACACAGCTCAAGGCCTGAGCCCCCCCCCCCCCTCCTACCCCACCCCTTTAGAATCTGTCCTGACTCCGCCTCCCGGCCCCCCTCCACCCCCAATTTCATAATTTACGTACTTCCTGGCGGCCGCCGGAACCAGAGGTATGACCGGGTGCTGCATGAAAGTGTATGATGTCAGTGTGTGTGAGTGTGACTGGTCGATTGACTGCACTGAGTACAAATTGCAATCAGTCAGTCAGGTCAGTAGCGACTCTAGGAACAATATATAGGGGGGGCACATAAGATACCACAGTCAAAAAGATGGGGGGCACTAATCATTTTCACCACTTAATAATACTACTGAAGTATGCAGGGATGCCACATTATAGCACCACTACATTTACATTTATTTATTATCAAAAAGCATCATACATAACAAAAAAAAAAACTTTTTTACTGTCCCTTTAAGCAAAAGCCAGAATCTAATAAAAGACAAAAACAGGCATTAAACTGCATTTATAATAAAGCAATAAACAGGCACACTGTTATGGGGGTTCTGTGGATGACGCACTGTTATGGGGGTTCCGTGGATGACGCACTGTTATGGGGGGGATCTGTGGATGACGCACTGTTATGGGGGGATCTGTGGATGACGCACTGTTATGAGGGGGATCTGTGGATGACACTGTTATGGGGGCTCTGTGGAAGACACACTGTTATGGGGGCTCTGTGGATGACACACTGTTATGGGGGCTCTGTGGATGACGCACTGTTATGGGGGGATCTGTGGATGACACACTGTTATGGGGGGATCTGTGGATGACACACTGTTATGAGGGGATCTGTGGATGACACACTGTTATGGGGGGATCTGTGGATGACACTCAACCACTCTCAAACCCAACTGCTCAAACTTGTTAAATGGATCCCAAACACAATATGCACAATAATAACACCCCCCACCCCCTCCAACATTTAATTACCCCTTCATGGCCTAAACTTTTTTTCAAAGCAGAACACACAGCTAAATGGGGCTGGGTGGGCTGGCAATGGAGGGGTTAATAACAATAAGTGATGGATCATGGAGGATCATCATGGCCCTGGATAATGTTGCTCGGTCTTACTTTGCTGGTCTTTGCTCGGGGGTAAAATGCAAGGCTGTTTTCTGGATTATCCCACAGGGCCATGATCCTCCATCACTTATTGTTAATAACCCCTCCCTTGCCAGCCCACCCAGCCCCATTTAACTGTGTGTTCTGCAGCAGAACACACAGCTAAATGGGGCTGGCAAGGGAGGGGTTAATAAGTGATGGAGGATCATGGCCCTGTGGGATAATCCAGAAAACAGCCTTGCATTTTACCCCCGAGCAAAGACCGAGCAACATTATCCAGGGGCCATGATGATCCATCACTTATTGTTATTAACTCCCCCCACCCTTGCCAGCCCACCCAGCCCCTTATGGAAACAAGTCAAGTCAAAGTATTAAGTAATAACCTAACCTAATGGACCTTAATGAATCTGTAAAGGGGGTCCATTCAAGTCCAAGATGATGTGTGATGGAGGAGGGGCGAGGGCACTAGAGCAGCTGGGCCAGGGCAGGCTTCCACAACCTCCACAAATTATTCTTTCCAATAGATTAGATTATTTCCAGGGCCAGTCAGTCCGTCCCTCCCACTCCCAGCCAGAGGCCACTCCAGAACAGAATTTCCCGCAGGGCTAATCTGAAGACCGGCGGCTTCACTGCGTGAGGAGGCAGCAGCAGGAGCAGGCAGCGACAGTCAGACAGCGTCTGACGTCACCTGCGGCTGCGCAGCTACGTTCCTCTGCGCAGCAGCTCACGGCTCAAAGCCTTTTAAAGGGGAATGGACCCGGATACCGTCCGCAGGTTAGGTTGTTGGTTGGTAATCGGGAATCAGTGGAGCAACGGGCAAGGAATGTCAAATGCGAGAGAACAAAATAAAAATAATAATAATTGGAACTGGCAGGGGTCCAGGCCCCTTACTGGGGTATCGGCTGTACCCCCCTGATGGCAGACCTGCATAGGAAACAGCACTATTTATGTTTGCCTGGATATAGGAACATTTTGATGACATTACCAAATACTGTGCAAACAATTTAAATATAGAGTTCAGATTTCCCATTGCAGCAGTTGAATTGCAAGCCATTCCAACAAAAAATAAAGCTTTTTCTCTGCACTGTTGGGGATACACACTATGTGGATAATCCCCATCACCTCATTGAATATTACATGGTTATACTGATTGATTTTATAGTGTTTACAAGTTTCATTTGCATTATTTGCATTTTATGCTCTGTATGTTTTATATTTTAATATGAAATACTAGGCGCACCTAGGTTCAAGCAATTTTTGTGTTTTATAATTTTGGAACAAATCTGTGCATTTTATAACTAGATTTGAGTGTGTACCATTTGATCTCAGATAGTGCCTTCCTGTTTGTTCCTTCAAATTGCCTTTCTTTGAACGACATTGGGTGTGTGTCGAGGGGTGAGCAACGGCCCATTCTTTCACCGATTGGTGAGCCACGATTACTATACCTCAAAATGTGATTCATGCTGTCTACCTATTATTCAGGCTGGAGTCACTACGGAGTTGAAAACTCTTCCCACGTATATCAATGACTTTGCTGATGTTTTTTCCATGTCTGATGCTGATTTCCTTCCCCCTTATAGACCATATGATTCTGCCATCAATCTTGTTCTGGGGTCCAAGTACCCTAGGGGTTGTATTTATAATTTGTCCGGTCCAGAACATAGGTCTATGAGGGATTACTTGAAGAAGAGCTTACAAAAAGGACATACAGTATTAGACCCTCGGTGTCTCCTAAAGGGGCAGGGTTTTTCTTTGTTGGAAAAAAGATGGTGGACTGAGACCATGTATTTATTATAGAGAGTTGAATAAGATTACTGTTAATAACCAGTACTCTTTGCCTCTAATCCCAGACCTGTTTAATCAAGTTATTGGAGCTCACTGGTTCACTAAACTAGATCTCGGGGGGGCATATAATCTTATTCGAATTAAGGGGAGGAATGAGTGGAAAATGGCTTTAATACCCCTGAGGGTCATTATGAATATTTGGTAATGCCATTTGGTTTAAGTAATGCTCTGGCGGTTTTCCAAAATTTTGTCCATTACATTTTTAGGCAATTTATTGGAAAATTTGTGATTCTTTATTTAGATGATATTCTGATTTATTCATCTCACTGGGATTCTCACGTTATTCACACTAGACAGGTACTGGAAGTTCTTCGAGAAAACCAATTATTCGCAAAAGGTGAAAAGTGTATATTTGGAGTGCAGGAAATTTCATTTTTGGGATATATTCTCACACCCCAATCCTTTAAGATGGATCCAGGGAAGGTGCAGGCTATTTTGGAAAGGGTGAGACCCTCCTCTCTCAAAGCATTACAACGCTTCATGGGTTTTTCTAATTATTACCTGAAGTTTATTAAACAATTTTCTATTATTGCAAAGCTTCTCACTGACCTAACCAAGAAGGGGACAGATCTAGTCAATTGGTTGCCTGAGGTCATAGATGAGTTTGAAACACTCAAAAGGTGTTTCATTAACACCCCAGTGTTGGTTCAACAAGATCAAGAGAGGCCTTTTGTAGTTGAGGTTGATGCCTCCGAGGATGGGGTAGGGGCAATACTATCTCAAGGGTCATCAACTCTCACGAACCTGAGGCCTTGTGCTTTCTTTTCTCGTAAGTTCTCTTCTACTGAGAGAAATTATGATATTGGTAATCGAGAGTTACTTGCTATATAACGGGCCTTTGAGGAATGGCGTAAGTTTTTAACATTGTGTGACGGTGTTTACTGATCATAAGAATTTAATGTTTTTAGAATCTGCTAAACGTTTGAATCCCAGTCAGTCTAGGTAGGCATTGATCTTTACACGCTTTAATTTTGCATTACTTTCAGGCCAGGAAGTAAAAATGTCAAAGCTGATGCCCTATCCCAGAGTTTTTGTGCCTTTCAGTCTCCTGATACTCCATCGGAACCTATTTTGCCGGCAGGTATCATTGTGGCTGCGGTCTCTTCCGATTTGACAACAGAGATTACTGCAGGAAAACACTTGGCTATGGTACAATCCCCCAAAGATAAGTTGTTTGTCCCTGGTCATTTGCGTCTCTGACTATTAGGTAAGTGCCACTAGAGATGGCCTTGCGGTTTGTTCAATGGTCATTTCACAGGGAACTTTGCTCATTCGCGATTCGCCGAACAAGATAACATGTGGCGATGTCCGCCGGTGCCATATTCTTTTGCATTGTGCCGAACTTTGACCCATGACACATCCATCAGGTGGGACAGGACAGCCAATTGAGAAGTTTCGGCAAATGGACACACCCCCTACACTATAAATAAACTTGATCTGGCAGCCATTTTACATTCAGTTATTTGCCAGGGTAGGGAGAGGTTGCTGTGTGGAGCAGGGACAAACTGTTAGGGACACTAAACTTTAGCTAATAGTGCAAAAAAAGTCCTTTTAAGGACCTGTATGGGTGTGCTATCGATAAATGTGATATACTTATTGTAGGAGAGTCCCCGGAATAATAATGGACGGACGATACGTGCCACCAGAGGTCCTGGCCTCGGTGGAGTAAGAACCGGATCATTGCGGTTACAGCGGCGAATGCTGCTGGCGCAGCGTGTCTGGGCCGGTTCTTACTGGGAACAGGTAAAGAGTGGGGGGGTGCCTGTTCCCCACGGCCAGCCCAGGTTTTTGGTGGAGCTGGGCCTTTAAGAACCCAGCCTGCTGATGATGGGGGTGGGGTGTGTCTTGCTGTGCTGGAGATTTCCACAGACAGAGTGAGTGCTGATGAAGGAGAGTCTGGGTGCAGCACACATTGAAGGATAGCCCTGGGACCTGTGGTGCTACAAGCCAAAGGGGCTCTGGCCTGAGGGAGACAAAGGCAGATAGCCTAGAAGCCTGCAGAACTGCTGTGGTCTGTCCAAAACAAGGTGACTCAAACCTGCTGTTTATTTTCTATGGAAGGACTTTTGTTCTATGCACTATGTGGATATGCACCTGTGTGGTCTGCACATTGCCTGTTATGCCGTTGGTGTGAATAAAGTCACAGTGTATCACAAAGACTGTCTATGATTGCCTCAATACTGCCGCCGCTACCGTAGCCTACCACGAGCACATCCCCACAATTGGTGGCTTGGAGCGGGCATTCCTGCAGTGAGGCAGGCCTGAGGCAAAAGTTGTGTTGGACTGCATGTCATATATCAGGCCTGCAAGTTTTATGGTTCCTGACAAGATGGAGGAGGCCATTAAGCACCTGATTCAGAGTAATGTACAGCAGCAACAGGCATTGCAGGCTCAGAGGGAAAGTAATGAGCTACAGCAAAAAAGACATGAGGAGGCTATGTGTGCACAGCAGCAAACAAACACTCTCCTAATGCAGCAGCTGGTAGCCATGCAAGAGTCGGTGCGAACATCCCTGCAAGGAGTTTTGACTGCGACAACCCCGACTGTGTCTACCGCCAGGGACAAAGTCCGATCCGCCCTGAGGGGAGATGATATAGAGGCATTCCTGATGGTATTCGAAAGAACCGCGGAGCAAGAGAGGCTGCCGTTGGAGCAGTGGGCCGAGGTGGTGGCGCCTTTTCTGGTGGGGGACGCACAAAAGGCCTATTTTGACCTCAGCTGCGATGAGGCCAAGGACTATGAGAGGCTAAAAGCTGAGGTGTTGGCCAGGTTGGGGGTAAACACCTATGTGCGAGCGCACAGGGTGTATCAGTGGGTGTTTGCCGAGTCCCGACCCGCCCGGTCACAAGCCTATGACTTACTTCACCTAGTAAAAAAATGGCTTCAGCCTGAGATATTGAGCCCTTCTCAGATGGTTGAAAGGGTCATGGTCGACAGGTTCGTGCGTACCCTCCCGAGAGCCATACAGCGCTGGGTGGGACAAGGCGATCCAGGCAACCTGGAACAACTGGTTAGCCTGGTGGAGAGGTATATGGCCACTCAGGATTTGGGGCGGGACTCAGCGGTACTACCAAAGTCACGTCAGCCCCCGCTGCCGACCTGGGATCCTGAAAAAGGGATCCCACCACATAAGGAGGGGAGTGGATCTCCAGTCCGTGGGAGGAATACCCTGGGGAGGAGGGAGGCTGCGAGGATCAGATGTTGGCATTGTCAGGACTGGGGACATGTGGCATCCAACTGCCCTAGGGCATCCGAACCCATGGACTGCGGGTTCGCTCGCCGGTCCTCTTTTTATGCCCAACCGGTGTATATAGCTGACCCCCTGCTGGCGGCGGACAACCCTCCGGTGTGTGATGTCGTTGTTAATGGACACTCCGTGCAGGCCCTGCTGGACTCTGGGAGCCTGGTAACTCTGGTCCATGAGTTGCTGGTAACGGAAAAACTCCCAGAAAGGCGAACCCTTACCATTGTCTGTATACATGGGGATCGCAGGGAGTATCCCACCACTAAGGTTACCCTGGCAGTGTGTGGAAAGGAGGTACCACATGTCGTCAGGGTGGGGAGACGGCTCCCTTATGCCGCAATATTGGGGAGGGACTTTCCCCTGTTCTGGACTTTGTGGAGGAACGGGTTGCCTACCTATGGGGAAGGAAAATGTCCAGGTCCCGAGCCCGAAGACCCCGAGGCAGGGACCCCAGCTGTAGGGGTCACCGTAGAGGAGGTAGAGTGTAACCCTGACCGGTTTCCCCTAGAAGTATTGGCGGGTGAGACAGTAGAAAGTTCGTCCATCCTGGATCTGGAGGTACCCTGAGAAACCTTCGGGACCGCACAGCTCCAGGATTCAACGTTATTGCGGGCTAGAGAAGGTGTGTCGGTGGTTAATGGTGTTGCCCAGCGTCCCGGCGCCGATACCGTATTTCCTCACCTGGCCTATAACCAGGACCTGTTATATAGGGTAGACAAGGTGAGGCAGGAGGTGGTGGAACAACTGGTGGTGCCCCAGCCTTACCGGCGAATGGTCTTGGATTTAGCGCATGCGCATGTGTTGGGTGGTCATCTGGGGGTTAAGAAAACGCTGGAGCGAATTCTACAACGGTTCTATTGGCCTGGGATATATGAGGAAGTCCGGAGGTTCTGTCAGTCCTGTCCAGTGTGTCAGCTGACTAGCCCCCAACCTCACTATCGCAGTCCACTGGTACCTATGCCCATTATAGAGGTGCCCTTCGAAAGGATCGCCATGGATCTGGTAGGCCCCATTATTAAGTCAGCCCGAGGTCACCAACACATCCTGGTAGTGTTAGACTATGCCACTCGCTATCCGGAGGCGGTCCCATTGCGCCATACGTCGGCCAAGGTAATAGCTAAAGAGCTCATGAGTATGTTTGCCCGGGTGGGGATACCAAAGGAGATTCTGACGGATCAGGGGACACCCTTTATGTCCAAAATAACAAAGGAATTGTGTAAGCTATTAAATATTAAACACCTGCACACGTCCGTCTACCATCCCCAAACCGATGGGTTAGTAGAACGGTTTAATAAGACCCTGAAGTCCATGCTAAAAAGAGTCGTGGCTAAGGACGGGAGGGATTGGGACTTACTGTTGCCCTATGTTTTGTTTGCGGTACGGGAGGTGCCCCAGGCGTCCACGGGGTTCTCGCCCTTTGAGTTGTTATATGGGCGACATCCCCGTGGGCTACTGGATATCGCTAAGGAAGCATGGGAGCAACAGCCTACGCCTCATAAAAGTGTGATAGAGCACATAGGAAAAATGCAGGACCGAATAGGGGTCGTGTTGCCGATCGTCCGTGAGCACATGGAAGCGGCACAACTGGCCCAGAGTCGGGTATATAACCGAACCGCCCGGGTAAGGACATTTCACCCGGGGGACCGAGTTCTTGTACTCGTGCCCACGGTCGAGAGTAAATTCTTGGCCCGGTGGCAAGGACCCTATGAAGTTAAGGAGAAGGTGGGCCCAGTTGATTACAGGATATACCAGCCAGGGAGGCGGAAGCCCGAACAGGTATATCATGTGAATCTACTAAAACCTTGGAGAGACAGAGAGAATTTGTTTGCAGACAGCCCGCCCTCTGTCGGGACGTCAGGGAGTGACCCGGGGTCACCAGGTGTTCCGGAGAACGCCGCTGGGGTGACGATAGGGGATGGACTGTCGACCAAACAAGCACAAGAGGTGAAAGAATTTGTTAGTCGGAATAGGGACGTATTCTCTGACCTTCCTGGACGTACCACCTTGATCGAGCATGACATTGTCACCGAGCCCCGGGTGAAAGTCCGCCTAAGACCATACCGAGTACCGGAGGCTCGGCGACAGGCCATTTCGCAGGAGGTAAGATCGATGCTACGTCTAGGGGTCATAGAAGAGTCAAAGAGCGAGTGGGCTAGCCCGATTGTCCTTATTCCCAAACCGGATGGTTCATTACGGTTCTGTAATGATTTTAGGAAATTGAATGAGGTATCAAAATTTGACGCCTATCCCATGCCTCGGGTAGATGAGTTGATAGAGCGGCTGGGAAAAGCCCGGTATTTTTCGATCCTAGATCTCACGAAGGGCTACTGGCAGGTACCTCTGACGGAGGCGGCAAAGGAGAAGACAGCCTTTGTCACCTCGGAGGGGCTTTTTCAGTATAGGGTGTTGCCTTTTGGGTTGCATGGCGCTCCGGCTACGTTCCAGCGTCTGATGGATGTCTTCCTCAAGCCCCATCACCAGTATACCTCTGCGTATCTGGATGATATAGTCGTGTTTAGCCCAGACTGGGAGGGTCATTTGTCAAAACTTCAGGCAGTGATAGAGTCTCTAAGGAAGGCGGGGTTAACTGCCAACCCAAAAAAATGCTCGGTGGGACTGGAGGAAGCTCGCTATTTGGGGTATGTGATTGGACGCGGAGTCATTAGGCCCCAAGTAAATAAAATTGAAGCAATCCGGAATTGGCCCAGGCCTCGTACGTCCAAGCAAGTACGGTCATTTTTGGGCCTGATTGGGTACTACATGAGGTTCATTCCCCATTTTGCCACCTTGGCAGCCCCGTTAACCGGCCTCTTGAAGGATAGAAAGTCGGTGATGGTTCGCTGGGGGGAGAAGGAGGAGGAGGCGTTCTCCCGTTTGAAGTCGGCCCTATGTGAGTCCCCAGTTCTGGTGACGCCCGACTTCAAGCGGGAGTTTGTAGTTCAAACAGATGCCTCGGGAGTAGGACTAGGGGCTGTGCTTTCCCAGGAGCTCAACGGGGAAGAGCACCCCGTGGTTTTTCTAAGCCGCAAGCTTACCCCAGCAGAAACCCGGGTTACCAGGTGGTTCTTGTCCCTCCAGAACTTTAAGTTCACTGTTGAGCACAGGGCCGGCCGCTTACAGGGGAACGCAGATGCCCTGTCCCGGGTACACTGCTGTGCATGTGTTCACCCCCTCAGGCTTGAACAGTATGTTCAAGCCCTCAGGGGTGAACAAAGGGGGGGGATATGTAGGAGAGTCCCCGGAATAATAATGGACGGACGATACGTGCCACCAGAGGTCCTGGCCTCGGTGGAGTAAGAACCGGATCATTGCGGTTACAGCGGCGAATGCTGCTGGCGCAGCGTGTCCGGGCCGGTTCTTACTGGGAACAGGTAAAGAGTGGGGGGGTGCCTGTTCCCCACGGCCAGCCCAGGTTTTTGGTGGAGCTGGGCCTTTAAGAACCCAGCCTGCTGATGATGGGGGTGGGGTGTGTCTTGCTGTGCTGGAGATTTCCACAGACAGAGTGAGTGCTGATGAAGGAGAGTCTGGGCGCAGCACACATTGAAGGATAGCCCTGGGACCTGTGGTGCTACAAGCCAAAGGGGCTCTGGCCTGAGGGAGACAAAGGCAGATAGCCTAGAAGCCTGCAGAACTGCTGTGGTCTGTCCAAAACAAGGTGACTCAAACCTGCTGTTTATTTTCTATGGAAGGACTTTTGTTCTATGCACTATGTGGATATGCACCTGTGTGGTCTGCACATTGCCTGTTATGCCGTTGGTGTGAATAAAGTCACAGTGTATCACAAAGACTGTCTATGATTGCCTCAATACTGCCGCCGCTACCGTAGCCTACCACGAGCACATCCCCACATTATATACTTTCTAACATAGAAGTTTATTATAGTGCGTTTGTATTGTGCAGCAGTTGTGTGCGGTTCTGCTGCAATACTGCAGCTAGATAGAGGGACAAACACTATTGGAAAAACTAATTGCAATTAGTGTGACATACCTGTTGCCCAAATGAAAAAAAAAATTATTGAGGGGTGTGATATACCTATAATATACCTTCTAACATAGAAAGTATATTATAGTGCATTTGTATTGTGCAGCAGTTGTGTGCAGTTCTGCTGAGATACCGCAGCTAGATAGAGGGACAAACGCAATTGGAATAACTAATTGCAACTGGTGTGATATACCTGTTGCCCCCAAAAAAACTAATTAAGGGGTGCAATATACCTGGTTCCACAAAATACTGATTAATGGGTTTGATATACCTGTTCCACAAAATATTGATTGAGGCTTGTAATACAATTTTCTTGATTCTGTTCTTTTTTAGATATAAAAAAATCTCTCCTGTCCATGGATCTTACTTTATTTAGAAAATTTTCAAGTGCATAACTTGGATACTGTTTTAGTACAAATTGTTTTGTCAGTTTTAATGCCTCACATTCAAATTGTTCACTACTGGTACAGTTACGTTTAATCCTCCTATATTGACTCGTAGGTATATTAATGAGCCATCTGGGGAGGTGAAAACTGGTATACAGAATGAAGCTGTTACGCATTACAGACTTATGGTAAGTGTTACATATTAACTTTTGATTGTTCCTTTTGATCATTTAATCTAGAAATTCTATGTATTTGATTAAGGGGTTTCATATACTGGCTTCCAGCAAATACTTAAGTGGTTCTATATACCTGTTTCCACAAAATACTTATATAAGGCATAGATATACCGGCTTCCACCAAATATTGATTGAGGCCTGCTATACACCAGCTTCCACAAAATATTAAGGGGGTTGATATACCGGCTTCCAGCAAATACTCATTAAGGGGATCTATATACCTGTTTCCACAAAATACTGATAGAGGGGATTGATATGCCGGCTTCCACCAAATATTGATTGAGGCGTGCGATACACCAGCTTCCCCCAAATATCAACAGAAAACATCAAGTGATTATGTGGCTGGAGGTATATTAGATGGTCAATGGATATAAATTTTACAGCAGGACAGTGGACCACAGGCCCCAATAATTATTTATTCGCCATACAAAAGAACACTTGATAATGTGGCTGGAGGTACATGAGATGGTCACCGTATAACAATTTTACTCTTGGCCACTTAGATTACAGGCCCCAAAAATGATGCATTCACCGTACAGAAAAGATCAAGTGATTGTGTGTCTGGAGGTATATTAGACAGACAATGGATATCAATTTTACTGCAGGCCAGTGGAGTACAGGCCCCAAAAATTATTCATTCAACTTACAGAAAAGAACAAGTGATTATGTGGCTGGAGCTATATTAGACGGTCATTGGATATACATTTTACGGCAGGCCAGTACAAATACATGTCAAATACATATGTTTAATGAACTAAAAATATAAAATTGGATTAAAAACATGGCTAACGAAATCCCCCCTCTTGAAAAAAACCCAAAAGATAATAGTTGAAATTCGATAACACGTGGTTGTCACAGGTGTTGAATTCTTCTGTGGCACCAAACATTAGGCATTCACCTGAAAAGGCATTTTTGTGCCGCCGTATTTACATAAAACAAGGACCATTATTTGTTCTGGGTGGTGGCGGATAGTTACTAATAACATGATATTCCAGAATCAGTTACTATTAAACTGACTTACCCCATATTTAATAAGATTCAGCCCTTAGCAACCAGTCTGCATAAAACTGCAATTTCACTATTCAGTTAAGATGGCCACCACTGCCCTCACCCAGAGGCTAATCCCGCCTTCCCTCACTAGCCAGTAACAATAGCCCCCCAAAAGTGTCAGTAACCAGAGCCCTCCCCCTAAAGGGTTAATCTCCTGTTGCACAAAGGGGTCCTCTTACCTCATGTTGCTGTCATTTATACACTGAGCAGATGGCAGATCTCCCTTCCCTGTTGTGCGCTGCTTCAACTCTGCATTCTCCAAGTCTGCTGAGTGAGGGAGCGTCTGCCAAGCGCAGGGACAGGGAGAAGTGCACACAGCCCAGGCACTTTTATCAGCTGCTGGGGAGGACCTGGCTTTAATCATTTACTTACAGTACCTGGCTGTCACTAATGTGACCTTGCACGCAGCGTGCTCCGTCTAAACAGATAGACGGACCATGCCTAACAACCCTATTTTAAGCACAGGTAAAAGTAGCCAGTACAGGGAACAAAAATGTGGAATTAAGGGGTAATTTAATACACAGTGAAAAGTTGAAATAGGTCCACCAATGTGATATTAATCACCACAATCCAATGCTCCCAAAAAATAAATACAACAGTTATCCATTAAATGTGGTTGTCACAGGTGTTGAATTCCTCCGAGATCCATGCTTCATTCATTTTTAGTAATGAGAGGTAGTCCACACTGTCGTGAGCTAGGCGAGTGTGCTTATCGGCCACGATCCCCCCCTGCTGTGCTGAACATCCAGCAACAGCAGAACAAAGCATCTCTTGAAGCAAGGCCTGGCAATGCTGCATTCTGCCATCCCTCTATGATGCTGTTAACATGTCCGCCATTTTGTGTTTGTACTGGGGGTCTGAGTATGTTGCCACCCAGTACTGGTCCTTGCCATTTATGCTTTTTATGCCCCCATTTTCACTAAATTGGAAGTGAAGTGCCCTGGCTCCTGCTCATCGCCCAGGATAATGTCATCCTTGGTCTTTCCCCCCCCCCCCAGTCACGGATGCATCTTCTCCAAGGGCCCCCCTCTGATCGGTAATGTCTCCATTGACAGAGGTTGCTTATCATCGCTATTAGAACCTAACAGGTTATATATATATATGAGCTAAGTATCATTTTAATTTATCTGTTTATTTTGTTATTCCCTACGTCCACTGATTTCACATCACCTCCCGATGAGCTGCCATCTGCAGCTGAAACGCGTTGTGTTTTTTGTTTTCAATCCAGGTTCTTTAGTAGGGCCTTTTTAGGGCAAGAAAGAGACTTAGGTACGGGGACAGGGTGTCTCCACCATCAGGGGACAACCCTGGGCACAGGATCTTAGATCTTGAGGGTCATCTAGGGAAAGAGCCTTTTCCCATCCATCTACCCACCACCCCCATTTTTTACCAAGTCGGTACTTTATTGACCACATGTAAGAATTTATTCCCTTTCTATAAGAGGAGTCTTTGTCCCAATGTATTTATCATAGTCGGGATATCACTTGGAGCAAACTTCTTTCTTGCTCTATAACCCAGTCGAATAATAAAGGTATCATTTTAAATTTAAGCACGTTAAATTCTATACTCTTTAAAACTTAAACTTTTGTACGTGTAGTCTATCTTCAACTTTAACTTTTATAAGTCTGTTTCTAATGTCATCCTTGGTCTCCCCCCCAGTCACGGACAACACCAGGGATCCCAGAAAAGTTTAAAGCATGCTCTTCTAGCTCCTCTGACTCCTCTGACTCCTCTTCAGACTCCTGCTGACTTGTCTCAGATAGAGTAGCCCCCCTGGGAATTCATTCAGCAATGTGACTTCCACATCTTTCTGCTCCAGAAAAGAAGGCATAAGATACAATGTCACTGATGGCGCCCTGGGTGCAACTGACCAGTTTGGTGATCTCATCAAATGAACGCAAAAGTCTGCATGCATCGTGTATGAGCACCCACTGGTGCGGTGAAAAAAGCTCCCTAGAACCTGTCCTCCCACAAAGTTCGTACAGGCAGTCGTTAACGGCACATTAGCAGCCTATAAAGTATATGCAAGGTAGAGTTCCAGCCCGTCGGGCAATCACAAATCAGTTATCTAATGGGCAAGATGTGTCGCCGCTGAAAGTCAGCAAGGTGAGCCATGGCCGTGTAAGATCTTCTAAAATGGCCAGAGATTTTTCTGTCCTGTCGCAAGACGTCCTGGACCCTAGGGTATTTGGCAACAAATCACTGCACGACTACGTTCAGGACATGTGCCAAGCACAGCACGTGTTTCATTTTGCCCTGTTTCAGCGCGCTCAGCAGATTGGCACTGTTGTCGCACACCACTTTATCAAGTGTCAGTTTAAGCGTGGTTAGCCACTGATCGGCCTGTTTCCGCAGAGCTGAAAGGAGTGCAGGACCACTGTGGCTCTTGGCTTCCTGACACAACAGCTGCAGCACAGCATGGCAACGTCTCACCTGGCACGTCGAATAGGTGTTGGGGAGCTGGGGGGGGGGGGTGCAGCGCAAGAGGCAATAGCAGTGGAAAAGGAAGAGTCAGCAGAGGAGGAGACGGAGGATAGAGTAGGAGGAAGATAAGAAGTCTGTGGCGGTAGCACCAAATCCACATGGGTGCCATGGGTTGCATGCTTGACCACCGTCAGAAGGTTCACCTAGTGGGCAGTAAAATTGATGTACCTTCCCTGCCCGTGTTTGCTAGGCCAAGTGTCTGTGGTCAGATGTATCATGGCATCGACACTGTGTGCCAGAGATACATTCACTTCCCGCTGAACATGGCCATATAGCTCTGGGATGCCCTTCTGGGAGAAATATTTCCCTCCGGGGACCTACCGTGGTGTGCCAATGGCCACAAATTTTCTAAAGGCCTCCGAGTCCACCAGTTTATATGGCAGTAGTTGGCGGGCTAGTAGTTCCGACAAGCCGGCGGTCAGCCGTTGGGCAAGAGGGTTATCCAGCATCATCAACTTTTTACGTTCGAACATTTGGCCACGGAAGCTTTCCTTTTGCCTGATGAACGTGACGACTGCACAGTGGAAGGTGGAGTGGAGGACAAATGGGAGGAGAGAGGAAAGGAGGAAGAGAAGGAGAAGAGGCAGGACGTGGAGCGTCGGTAGTGTGGCTTTGTGGGATCTGACAGTGTTGCTCCCACTGGGCTTGGTGATGGGACGCCAGGTGCCTTTTTAAGGCTGTAGTCCCTAGGTGAGTGTTGGGCTTACTGCGACTTATGCGTTGACAGCACAGACTGCGGATGGCAATATTATTGTCAGCAGCTGACATGTTAAAAAAAAAAAACACTGCGGAGCCATGTGCAGGCGTCCTGGGAGCGCCAGATGTCAGATATGACCAGGCATGGTGGATGGCTTGCTCCAGATACATTTGCAGTCTGCTTTTTGACTCTGGTGCACTGCGATTTCTGCCTGCTTTTCCTCCCTATCTGCTGCTCTGTCTCTCCCTCTGAACTCCCCTCCTCTTCCTCTCTTGTGGGCACCCACGTGACGTCCATAAACACATCATCATCGTCAGCTTCACCACCACTGCCATTAAAGATCTCAGAGTAGGCAGCAACAGCGGGGACCTCTGTCCTTGGGCTGATCTTGTTACTGTCATCAGACCGCTGGGTGGCGACGTTGCTACCTCCTCTTCCTGATCCGATGCCAAGAATGGCTGTGCATCGACAAGATCTGGAAATGGATGGGAAAATAATTCCTCTGACTCAAGTGGAGGGGCTATTAGGGTTGGTGTTGGTGGTGGTGGTGTCTTTGGGGGTGCACACAGCAGAGAGTGAGGAGGGTGCTGATACAGAGAATGAAGATGGTGCAGAAGTGGAAGGCTAAGTGAGCCACTCAACCAACTATGGTGCTTTCTTTGATGTAATCGCACACACCTTCTTCAACTTCCCACTTCGGCTCCAGCCTGGTGTACCTGCCCATTTCCTTTGTCCCCTGCGGAATGGCCTGCCTCTTCCTCTGCCTGTCATTTTTTTAAATGACCATTTCACAAAATCCCTGCAGAAGAGCAGTATTTGTGGAAACAGGTATATATAACCCCTTAATAATTTGTTGGAAGCAGGGATATCAAACCCCTTAATCAGTTTGTTTTGGGGCAACAGGTTTATTACACCAGTTGCAATTAGATGTTTCAATAGCGTTTGTCCCTCTGTATAGCTGCGGTATCGCAGCATAACCACACAACACTGCTGCACAATACAAATGCACTATATAGAAAGTATATTATAGGTATATCACATCCCTGCCTCAAACAGTATTTTTAGGGGCCACTGGTATATCACACCATTTGCAATTAGTTTTTCCAATAGCATTTGTCCCTCTGTATAGCTGCGGTATCTCAGCAGAACAGTACACAACTGCTGCACAATAAAAATGCACTATATAGAAATTATATTATAGGTATATCACACTACTGCCTCAATCAGTTTTTTTGGGGGGCAACTGGTATATCACACCAGTTGCAATTAGATGTTCCAATAGCATTCGCCCCTCTGTATAGCTGCGTCATCTGAGCAGATCCGTACATTAATACTGCACAATACAAATTCACTATATAGAATGTACACTCACCTAAATAATTATTAGGAACAACTGTTCTATTTCTCATTAATGCGATTATCTAGTCAACCAATCACATGGCAGTTGCTTCAATGCATGTAGGGTTGTGATCCTGGTCAAGACAATCTCCTGAACTCCAAACTGAATGTCAGAATGGGAAAGAAAGGTGGGCTACAACAGCAGAAGACCTCACCGGGTACCACTCATCTCCACTACAAATAGGAAAAAGAGGCTACAATTTGCACGAGCTCACCAAAATTGGACTGTTGAAGACTGGAAAAATGTTGCCTGGTCTGTTGAGTCTTGATTTCTGTTGAGACATTCAAATGGTAGAGTCTGAATTTGGCGTAAACAGAATGAGAACATGTATCCATCATGCCTTGTTACCACTGTGCAGGCTGGTGGTGGTGGTGTAATGGTGTGGGGGATGTTTTCTGGGCACACTTTAGGCCCCTTAGTGCCAATTGGACATCGTTTAAATGCCATGGGCTACCTGAGCATTGTTTCTGACCATGTCCATCCCTTCATAACCACCATGTACCCATCCTCTGATGGCTACTTCCAGCAGGATAATGCACCATGTCACAAAGCTTGAATCATTTCAAATTGGTTTCTTGAACATAACAATGAGTTCACTGTACTAAAATGGCCCCCAGTCACGAGATCTCAACCCAATAGAGCATCTTTGGGATGTGGTGGAACGGGAGCTTCGTGCCCTGGATGTGCACTCAAATCTCCATCAACTGCAAGATGCTATCCTATCAATATGGACCAACATTTCTAAAGAATGCTATCAGCACCTTGTTGAATCAATGCCACGTAGAATTAAGGCAGTTCTGAAGGCAAAAGGGGGTCCAACACCGTATTATTATGGTGTTCCTAATAATTCTTTAGGTGAGTGTATATTATAGGTATATCACACACCTGCCTCAATTAATTTTTTTTTGGGGGGCAACTGGTATATCACACCAGAGGCAATTAGTTGTTCCAATAGCGTATGTCCCTCTGTATAGCTGCGGTTTTGCAGCAGAACCGCACACAACTGCTGCACAATACAAATGCACTATATAGAAAGAATATTATAGGTATATCACACCCCTGCCTCAATCTGTTTTTTGGGGGGGCCAACTGGTATATCACACCAGTTGCATTTAGTTGTTTCAATAGCGTTTGTCCCTCTGTATAGCTGTGGTATCGCACAAAACTGCTGCACAATACAAATGCACTATATAGACATTATATTACACTTGTGGTCGGGGCTACCCCTGAACTGGGACCCTAACCAGTAGTTAACTAAACGGTTTGATTTGTGCCGTAACCGCAACGTCGTAGGGATGACTGAAGGAGGCCAAAAGAGCAAGCCACCAGAAACTTTATTTACGAACCGCATTTATAGTACGAGATTCTGACAGGCGTGAGACATTTCAATGTTCGGGTGAGGTATATATCGTGAATAACAGGAGGAGTGCCAGCGCCCTAATTTCCTGATGACGTGAGCAGGAACTCTGTTCTTGGAAGCTGCAGAAGTGGCGCCAATCCGGAAGGAGTGGCCGGAGACAGATGCCGGGTCTAAGCCTAGGTTGGCCATCAGGGAGCAAACATGTGAAACAAATTGGGAGCTTGTGAGGTGTGCGGCATTGAAAGGCAACAGTGGCCTCTGAGGTGACGAACTGTCAATACTACTTAACAACTGACGAAATACTTGAACTGGGCACCAGCGGTGAGTGGTTGGGTAGGAGGGCCTGTCTGTGAAGTTTTGGTGCACATGAGCGAGAGAATGAAATTATCTGTGTCAGTCCTCAGTTGTCCGACAGTCAGATACCTGCGGCTGCTATGGGCTGAGGTAAACTCTCCTGGTCTCAGGAAGCCGTAGAAAGCCAGGTATGTGGCTGCTTTTATCACTAGACTTTGCTGAGCTCCGAAAGGGCTATGGTCTAACATGTCGGAGAGCTGACAAAATATTTGCCCGGTGATGGCCTGGCGGCCCGGCCGCGTGTTAGGATTACATCTCTCAAGTCCCCTGAGTGTAGCCTTGACTACGTGAATGGAGAACACTGAGGGAGCTTGCGGTTGACTAGAGGCCCGGAAATGCTGTACACCGGCTAAGTAAGACTTGACTGTGGAGTACGACAAATTCAACTCAGAGTGACAATAACCAATGAAGGCCAGGATGTAGTTGGTAAAATCGAGGACGCCTTGGGGAAATTTGTCTTGAAATTTAAGAAATGCCCTCCATCCTGTTTGATAAGCCCTGGCCGTGTTGGGTGACAGGGACTTGGCAAGTAGAGAACGAGCTGTAGCTAAGTGAGAGTTTATGTCCAAACCAGTGAAGGGAACGGAGGGACTGTGGCTCCGCTGGCGTCTGCGTCGGGAAATACCTGCGAGAAAAGGCCAAAATTAGCTCTAGACAGCACCTCAGCTGCGACATTTTTCTGTCCTAATATATGTGAGCACGTGTAACGAAACTGGTATTGAAATGAAAGAAGCACTAGCCGTCTGAGGAATGGCAACACCTGCGGGGATTTAGATAATCCGTTATTTAGGATATCCACAACTGCTGCATTGTCGGAAATGAACAACACTGTGTGACCGGTCCACTCGCGACCCCACACATGAGCAGCTGCGACTAAGGGGTAAATCTCACAGGAAGCTGAAGACTGAAGAAACCCTGGCAGTATCTTGACTTCGTCAGGCCATACGTCCGCTAGCCAATGTGTGCCAAAAATGGCTGCGAATCCAGAACTGGGAGCTGCATAAGAAAAGACTATAGGGGAACTATTGGACACCACCGGGATAAGGAAAGAAATACCATTCCAGTTATAAGAAAACAATCCCACATGGCTAAGTCGGCAACTATTTGGTCGTCAAGGCATACGAGGCTGTCTTGGGAGGGAGCTGAAGGAAGGAGAGCTAGCAGTCGTGACACGAACGGCCTACCTTGGGGGTATGACTCGCACGGCAAAATTTAACATGCCTAAAAGAGACTGTAATTACAATTTATTTTTTTTATTTTTTATTTTTTTTAACGGTCCTGGTCTGTGTGAAATTGTGGAGGGTGAACCTAACCCTGTCCAGTTTGTTTTCCGGTAATTTAGCGACCATGTTTACTGTGTCCAGAACGATACCTAAGAAATAATAACTGGGGACGGACCTTCCACCTTTTTAGGGGGCTGACAATAAATTCCTGCACTCATAAGACGATTCAGGCAAGGCGACTAGGCCAGTTTGGAAACCTGATCTAAACCCTGAAATGAGGAACTGAACGAAGCTAGGGTCGTGGTGGTTGCGTAGGAAGTGCAGCAGACAATCAACGTTACAGACACTGAGGTACGACTTATCCGCTTTTAATGTACAGACTAACTTGGGATGGGCTCTAAAACAATTCACACACACATGTAACAGCCTACACTGGCTATAATTGCAGGAGGAAAAGTTAAAATTATTGCAGATCTGTGATCTGCCGAGATATTGAATGGGCCTTCCCAACTTGTCGACTAAACCAGGGGCATGCAGGGGATCAGGGTGCCTAGACGGCTGTGCGGGAGGGCTAATATCGGCACTAGAGGCGGCTTTGTGACACCATTCTGCTGTGTGGTAGATGGATTGACACAGAGAACAAGCAGGAGCCCTAAGACCAGCAAAGTGTCTGCAAAATATCTCAGTGTCGATATTAGCCCAGTTTGTGAGAAACTGAAATTGACTGAGGGCCGCCGCGGCTTTAGCTGAAAAGGAGCAGTGATAATCGTAAAATGAGCTACCACCATATTTGTACCCCAATTCGGTCACTCTAAACAAATAAAGATCTAGCTCTTCCCTGCGATCAGGCCGTACGGAACAAATTACGTCTCTATACAGGCTGAAAGCTAAAAGGAACTCCGGGATGGTAAGCTTCCTGTTTAGCCTGAGATCGCGGCCCCTGAGTACTACTGAGACATCGCCGCACGCAATGACTTTGCTGTCAGAGAAATCCCGAGTAGCAATCAACAGGGAAGCCAGGTTGACGTCCCTGCCTTCCAGAATATCTTTCCTGATGTTGGCTGGTATGAAATGAGCGGGGGTGATATTAGGAACAGAGACTGTCGTACCGAAACACCCCGCTGCGGATGTGGACGGGATGGCCAGCTCTGGAACCGGAGGAGTGAGAACAGCACCCCGGGACTCGACTGTGTCCAGTCTGGATTGGATGTCCGTGACAGATGATGTAAGATTATTTAGCATGAGGTGAATCTGAGCGAGCGAGGTCTGGACTGTGGCCATCGAGACTCCCTCCTGACGTTGAGGACTCGCAGAAGACAGGAGTAGGCGGTATAATTCCGCTTTTCTGGCCGATGCTGTAAACGGGATACCCCTCTTGTACAGCTCTGCCATCAACCTTGGCACGGTCCAGCTCCGTAGTGACGGGATGCTACCTGCTTCGGACAACCTGGCGGTATTTTCGTTGACCGAGGCCTCCATGATGTCAGAGGCATGAGACATGATCCTGTAGATATAGTACGCGAGAATGAGGCACAGGCACGGGACCCGGGACTGGACACCAGTGGCAACCCTACCACCGAACGATGTGGTGTGCGTGCGCATGCCATCGTGGACAACGTCACCTCGTGATCAATGATTACCGCCACCGACAACTGAGCTGACTTACCCACAGCACGGAAGAAGCAAATAGCGGGAATGAGGAGAGTATCTAAATAAAACCGTGAGATTTTTTAGATGACAAAATGAGAAGGTGAACTAGTACTGAAACGTTCCCTATACTACCTGTTGGATATGATACTGGGTCACTGAGAAACGATGGTAGACCTGAAAAGAAGTAACGTTCCTGGAGAGAAATGGAGAAAACATAAAACAGACAAGGAACGGCTATACACGACTTGAGATGTGGACGAGATTGACGAACAAATATGCGTATGATGCGTAAACTACGGAGGTTTGAAAATGTACTGACGTAGTGAATGCGTACTTGAGGCGACTGAACATGACCTGAAAAATGTGCAGGGCATTTCTTTCCCCCTTTTTTTTTTTTTTGACAACACACGCATATATATATATATATATATATATATATATACACACATATACCTATATATATATATATATATATATATATATATATATATATATACATACCCCATCGTGTTAATACAACCTTCTTCCCTTTTTTTTTTTTTTTTCCTGCCTAAGTAAAACAATGGCATAGGTAAGTAAATGTGTTTTCTCTTTTTTTTTTTTTTTTTTTCTCTTTCTCAACTGCAGTAGCAGGAGTGACCACCAGAGGGTGCTCATACTGAAAACCTGCTACACCCTGTGTAGTGAGCTCCCCGTCCTGCATTCTCAGATGCGGCCACCGGGGGCGAATGGAGCCAGACAGGAAGGAGCCTGGGACGCTGAGTGAAGTGAAGCAAGCAGCCGGCAGCAGCAGGAGAAGACACCGAGGTAAGTACAGCAAATATAACCAAATAACCTGCCTCACTAAAGGCACGGCGGCCCGTGCCAGACATTTGCGAACGATTTCGGGACCACGCTGACCCCTGCACCCTGCCTATACTGCCGCGTGGGAGCCGATGCATCCAGGCAGTTCGCTCCGGTGCAGCGTGACTCCCCCTTACCTGGGGAGCCGGCGCTGCCGACCGGACTTTAAGCCACGGGCCGCTGACTGAGGCGGCAACTTACCTGGGAAGGCGGGCGAATGAGTTTGGATGTAGAAACGGTGGGCACAGCGCACGGTGCGAATAAGGAGCAGTAAGGCAACTGACCAGACGCACACGGATATGGCCACGATCTCTGTTGAGCAGACGTAGGATGTAGGGGAGGGCGAACAGAGCCTAAATAGCGTGGCATAGCCCCTCCCACAAATACAGGCCAATAAATCGGCCTTAAAACTTATATCACACCCCTGCCTCAATCTGTTTTTTTGTGGGACAACTGGTATATCACACCATTTGCAATTAGTTGTTCCAATAGCGTTTGTCCCTCTGTATAGCTGCGGTATAGCAGCAGAACCACACACAACCTCTGCAAAATTCAAATGCACTATATAGAAAATATATTATCGGTGTATCACAACCCTGCCTCAATCAGTTTTTTTTTTGGGGGGGGGGGGGGGGGGTTTAGTGGTATATCACACCAGTTGCAATTAGTTGTTCCAATAGCGTTTGCCCCTCTGTATAGCTGCAGTATCGCAGCAGAACTGGACACAACTGCTGCAAAATACAAATGCACTATATAGAAATTATATTATAGGTATATTACACCCCTGCTTCAATAAAAAAAAAATTGCATAGCTGCTGTATCGCAGCAGAACCACACACAACTGCTGAAAAATTATATTAAATATAGAAAATATGTTATAGGTATATCACACCCCTGCCTCAATCAGTTTTTTTGGGGGGCAACAGGTATATCACACCAGTTGCAATTAGTTATTCCAATAGCGTTTGTCCCTTTTATGTAGCTGCAGTATCGCAGCAGAACTGCACACAACTGCTGCAAAATAAAAATGCACTATAATATACTTTCTATGTTAGAAGGTATATTATAGGTATAGCACACCCCTCAATCAGTTTTTTTTATTTGGGCAACAGGTATATCACACTAACTGCAATTAGTTTTTCTAATAGTGTTTGTCCCTCTATCTAGCTACAGTATTGCAGCAGAACCGCACACAACTGCTGCACAATACAAATGCACTATAATATACTTCTATGTTAGAAACTATATAAGTATATCGCACCCCTCAGTATGTCACACCTATCGATAGAACACCTATACCAGTCCTTAAAAGGACTTTTGTGGCCCTATTAGCTAGAGTTTTGTGTCCCTAACAGTCTGTCCCTGCCCCACACAGCAACCTCTCCCTACACTGGCAAAAGACTGAATGTAAAATGGCGGCCAGATCAGGTTTATTTATAAGGTAGGGGGTATGTCCATGCGCGGAAACGTCTTAATTGGCTGTCCTGTATTACCTTATTAATGTGTCATGGGTCAAAGTTCTTCATAATGTTAAAGAATATGGCGCCGGCGGACATCGCCACACGTTCGCTTGTTCGGCGAACCGCGAATGAGCAAAGTTCCCCGTGAAATTAGCGTTTGTCCCTTTATGTAGCTGCAGTATCGCAGCAGAACTGCACACAACTGCTGCAAAATAAAAATGCACTATAATATACTTTATATGTTAGAAAGTATATTATAAGTATATCACACCCCTCTGTATGACACACCTATCGATAGCACACCTATACCATTCCTTAAAATGATTTTTGTGGCCCTATTAGCTAGCGTTTGGTTTCCTAACAGTCTATCCCTGCTCCACACAGCAACCTCTCCTTACACTAGCAAAAGACTGAATGTAAAATGGCGGCCAGATCGGGTTTATTTATAGGGTAGGGGGTGTGACCATGTGCTGAAATGTCTTAATTGGCTGTCCTGTCCCACCTGATGAATGTGTCATGGATCAAAGTTCGGCACAATGCAAAAGAATATGGCACCGGCGGTCATCGCCATATGTTAGCCTTTTCGGCGAATCGCGATTGAGCAAAGACCATCTCTACCATCTAATATACCTACAGCCACATAATCACTGGATTTTTTCTGTACGGTAAATGCCTAATGTTTCGGGCCTGTACTCCACTGGCTTGCAGTAAAATTGACATCCAATGACCGTCTAGTATACCTCCAGCCACATAATCACTTAATCTTCTCTGTACGTTGAATGCCTAATGTTTGGGGCCTGTACTCCAGTGGGCTACAGTAAAATTGTTATTCAGTGACTGCATAATGTACCTCGAGCCACATAATCACAATTTGTTTTCAGATGAATGCCTAATTTTTAAGGCCCGTACTCTCGTGGCCTAAAATAACATTTTTCTATGCTCCAGCAGGGCCCATTTTTGAGAAATTGGCCCATGACTAAAATACATATGTTTTGTGGGAATTTTTTTCATTGATCCCCCTCTAGTATGTCACTGTCGATGTTCTGGGACTATTTGTGCACTTCTAGTAAGTATTTGGTGGCTGCAAATATGACCTGAAGGTTTTTCAGGTTCGCCTGCCATTAAAGTGAATGGGGCCCGCCGTGAACTTGCGGTTCGCGAACATTTGACCGTGTTTGTTCGATCACGTTAGCGAATCGCCCCGGCCAATGTCCGTCCATCATTAAGTGCCACAATTCTGTTTTTCGTGGGCATCCTGACATTAATGCCACCAAGGAACTAGTTTCCAGGTTTTATTGGTGGCCCACCTTGTCTAGAGATATCCAGTCATATGTGTCTTCTTTTGAGGTTTGTGCCAGGTCCAAGACTCCTAGGTTCCGGCCAGTCAATGAGTTGCGACCGCTGCCTATCCCTAGTAGACCTTGAGCCCATATTTCCATGGATTTTATTACCGACCTACCGGTTGTGTGGGTAGTCATTGACAGGTTTAGCAAAATGGTTCATTTCATTCCTCTGTCAAAATTGCCCAATGCTAAAACTTTAGCTTCCCTTTTCGTGGACCAGGTAATATTTCTACAAGGAATTCAGGAGAATGTGGTTTCGGATAGAGGTAATCAATTCTTCTCAAAATATTGGAGGTCCTTTTGTCATAAATATTATAATAATCAAGTGAACTCATTTACTGGTATGTCTCCCTTCTTTTGTAATCTTGAATTTCATCCGTGATTTAGTTCATTCTTGCCGTCTTCCTCTCAGATTCCTAAAGCTGATTTGGTAGTTAAAGAACTGTGCACAGTCTGGGCCCAAGTTCAGACGAACCTGGAAAAATCTAGAGGGGTGGATTTTGGGTTGGGAGAAAAGGTGTGGTTATGCACCAAGAATTTGTGTCTTGACATACCTTCGGGTAAATTTTCACCTCGATTTATTGAGATTACTGACATCATTAACCCTGTGTCTTTTAAGTTACTGTTACCTGACTTTCACATTCATAATGTTTTTCACAAACAAAAAGAATGTGTCTCCCGTGTCTCCTGTGCAGAAATCTCAGCCGCCAGTGGATGTTTCCGGTCAACTAGAATATGAGGTTTCTAGAATCATTGATGTGAGGAAAGTTCTTAATTATTTTGAATATCTAGTTCATTGGAACGTTTTTGGTCCTAAAGAGAGATCTTTGGTGCCAGGAAGTAAAAGGCATGCTTCGAGTTTGGTGAGGAGATTCGATTTGGCTCAACAGGAAAAACCGACACCAGTGATTATGGGTCCAGTGGCCCTGCGTTGAAGAGGGGTACTGTAATGGGGAGCTGACAATGCGCTCGCTCAATGCCGCCAGCATCCTATTCCTGTGGAGGAGGGAGGACCCGGCCGCACACTCCTCCTCAGCGTGGCCGGCATCCTTCAACCCCCTAGACATCAAGCAGGGGGAAAAACTGAGCGTCAATGGCAATAAGTCGGCGCTTAGGTGTTTAGATCTGATGGACATGGGTTATGTGCTGCTCGCCATGTCACGTGACCTATTAATTAGACCTATTCAAACAGGTAACCTGCTGGCCACAGGTTGCCTATGATTAGTCTTATTCCCTCACTAGCATTCTCTGCATGTGTGACTTCGTTTGTTTGTTTGACTTCGGCTTGTATTTGACCTTGACCTGGTGTTATACCTTGTACTGACACGATCTCTTGGCTCCTGACCTCGGCTTGTATTGACTTTGATCTTGTATTACACTTTGTGCCTGTGTTACCTCCTGGCTCTTGACCTCGGCTTTCAGTTGTTCCTGTTGTGGTACTTTCCCAGCCTGTGAAACTTTGCACTTCTGTTTATTCTGTCATTGTCTTTTGTTTTCTTCCCTCGTTTTTTCCTTCCTTTAGGCCCCTGCATGTACGTAAGCTAGGGACTGCCGCTCAGTTGTACCCCGTTGGTTAGGGCATACCATGAAAGTAGGTAGGGATAGAGTAGTGGGTGGAGTTTAGGGCTGCACTTATCCCTACCTTTTCATGACACATTCATTTAATTGAGCACCATGTAATGCTTCATTTGCCCTGTGGTGGCACTACAGGGGAAAGGAACAATTCCATGCAGACCCTCTTGCAGATTATAGCAGATTGCTTTAGCTCAGAAGTGGGATATCCTTTGACCTGCTTTCTCAAAGTCCTGACTGACTGCAAGTATGAACTAACTCCAGAGGTAGGTGAGGTCATACACAGGAACCTAAAGTCCTAACTCACCCTGTAGGACCCTGGTACTAATGTCATGACAAGAGACAACCTGTTCATCCAAATGGTAGGACAAACAGGAGTCCCCCTCAGGCCTAAACACAAATGGCAGGGAAAAGAACAACACAAGAAAACCCCAACAATAAACAACAGGGGAAGGAGACACTTAACTTCAAATGGCTATGGAAGCACAGGAACTCCGCCGATATCCAAACACCAGCAATCCACAACAAGACTGAAGTTATGAACCGCACAGCATGGTGGAAGAAGTCACAATTAATAGGGAAGGTTAAATGACCACATAAGCAACACCTGAGGCAAGAGCTATGGCTATTACCAAAAACAACACAGACACAAATTGATCCACATGGAACCTATCATATCAAATTAACTGTTGCCAGTTTCACTGATCTCCTGGCACCTGTCATGGGAACCTCCGTGACAGTACCCCCTCTTTTACAGGTGACCTCCGGGCACCCAGGGTAGACCTTATAAGGGCGAGACTTGTGAATAGCTTTCACCAAACGACTGGCATTCATATCAGATGCCGGTACTCACATCCTCTCCTCTGGACCATAACCCATCCAGTGAACAAGATAATGAAGAGATCTACAGAGAACTCAAGAGTCAATTATCTTGGCGATCTGAAATTCCAAACTACCGTCCACCAAGACAAGAGCGGGTGGCAAGGAAGACAAGGTTCAACATATCTCTTCAACAAAGATTTATGAAACACATTATAAATTTTCAGAGCCTGAGGAAGTTCAAGACGAAAGGCTACCGGATTAATAAGGCAGTGATCTTATATGGACCAATAAACCTTGGACCCAACTTCCAAGAAGGTACCTTCAACTTAATGTTTCTTGTGGACAGCCATACAGAATCACCCACTCTTTGGTCCGGAGCATTCATATGTTTCCTGTCAGCCATGCGTTTATACTTGTTGCCCATATTTCTAAAGTTATTTCAAATTTTCTGCCATATACAGTCAGGTCCATAAATATTGGACCATCAATTCTAACATTTTTGGCTCTATATACCACCACACTGGATTCAAAATGAAACAAACAAGGTGTGCTTTAACTGCAGACTGTCAGCTTTAATTTGAGGGTATTTACATCCAAATCAGGTGAATAGTGTAGCAATTACAACAGTTTTTATATGTGCCTCCCACTTGTTAAGGGACCAAAAGTAATGCGACAATTGGCTTCTCAGCTGTTCCATGGCCAGGTGTGTGTTATTCCCTCATTATCCCAATTACAATGAGTAGATAAAAGGTCCAGAGTTCATTTCAAGTGTGCTATTTGCATTTGGAATCTGTTGCTGTCAACTCTCAAGATAAGATCTAAAGAGCTGTCACTATCAGTGAAGCAAGCCATCATTAGGCTGAAAAAACAAAACAAACCCATCAGAGAGATAGCAAAAAACATTAGGCGTGGCCAAAACAACTGTTTGGAACATCCTTAAAAAGAAGGAATGCACCAGTGAGCTCAACAACACCAGAAGACCACGGAAAACAACTGTGGTGGATGACTGAAGAATTCTTTCCCTGGTGAAAAAAACACCCTTCACAAAAGTTGGCCAGATCAAGAACACTTTCCAGGAGGTAGGTGTATGTGTGTCAAAGTCAACAATCAAGAGAAGACTTCAGCAGAGTGAATACAGAGGGTTCACCACAGGATGTAAACCATTGGTGAGCCTCAAAAACAGGAAGGCCAGATTAGAGTTTGCCAAACGACATCTAAAAAAGCCTTCACAGTTCTGGAACAAAATCCTATGGACAGATGAGGCTAAGATCAACTTGTACCAGAGTGATAGGAAGAGAAGAGTATGGAAAAGGAAAGGAACTGCTCATGATCCTAAGCATACTACCCAATCAGTGAAGCATGGTGGTGGTAGTGTCATGGCGTGGGCATGTATGGCTGCCAATGGAACTGGTTCGCTTGTATTTATTGATGATGTGACTGCTGACAAAAGCAGAAGGATGAATTCAGAAGTGTTTCGGGCAATATTATCTGTTCATATTAAGCCAAATGCTTCAGAACTCATTGGACTGCGCTCCACAGTGCAGATGGACAATGACTCAAAGCATACAGTAAAAGCAACCAAAGAGTTTTTTAAGGGAAAGAAGTGGAATGTTATGCAATGGCCAAGTCGGTCACCTGACCTGAATCCGATTGAGCATGCATTTCACATGCTGAAGACAAAACTGAAGGGAAAATGCCCCAAGAACAAGCAGGAACTGAAGACAGTTGCAGTAGAGGCCTAGCATCACCAGGGTTGAAACCCAGCGTCTTTTGATGTCTATGCGTTCCAGACTTCAGGCTGTAATTTACTGCAAAGGATTTGCAACCAAGTATTAAAAAGTGAAAGTTTGATTTATGATTATTATTCTGTCCCATTACTTTTGGTCCCTTACAAGTGGGAGGCACATATGCAAACTGTTGTAATTCCTACACTATTCACCTGATTTGGATGTAAATACCCTCAAATTAAAGCTTAAAGTCTGCAGTTAAAGCACATCTTGTTCGTTTCATTTCAAATCCATTGTGGTGGTGTACAGGGAGTGCAGAATTATTAGGCAAGTTGTATTTTTGAGGATTAATTTTATTATTGAACAACAACCATGTTCTCAATGAACCCAAAAAACTCATTAATATCAAAGTTGAATATTTTTGGAAGTAGGTTTTAGTTTGTTTTTAGTTTTAGCTATTTTAGGGGGATATCTGTGTGTGCAGGTGACTATTACTGTACATAATTATTAGGCAACTTAACAAAAAACAAATATATACCCATTTCAATTATTTATTTTTACCAGTGAAACCAATATAACATCTCAACATTCACAAATATACATTTCTGACATTCAAAAACAAAACAAAAACAAATCAGTGACCAATATAGCCACCTTTCTTTGCAAGGACACTCAAAAGCCTGCCATCCATGGATTCTGTCAGTGTTTTGATCTGTTCACCATCAACATTGCGTGCAGCAGCAACCACAGCCTCCCAGACACTGTTCAGAGAGGTGTACTGTTTTCCCTCCTTGTAAATCTAACATTTGATGATGGACCACAGGTTCTCAATGGGGTTCAGATCAGGTGAACAAGGAGGCCATGTCATTAGATTTTCTTCTTTTATACCCTTTCTTGCCAGCCACGTTGTGGAGTACTTGGACGCGTGTGATGGAGCATTGTCCTGCATGAAAATCATGTTTTTCTTACCTTGCAGACTTCTTCCTGTACCACTGCTTGAAGAAGGTGTCTTCCAGAAACTGGCAGTAGGACTGGGAGTTGAGCTTGACTCCATCCTCAACCCAAAAAGGCCCCACAAGCTCATCTTTGATGATACCAGCCCAAACCAGTACTCCACCTCCACCTTGCTGGCGTCTGAGTCGGACTGGAGCTCTCTGCCCTTTACCAATCCAGCCATCTGGCCGCTCAAGGCTCACTCTCATTTCATCAGTCCATAAAACGTTAGAAAAATCAGTCTTGAGATATTTCTTGGCCCAGTCTTGACGTTTCAGCTTGTGTGTCTTGTTCAGTGGTGGTCGTCTTTCAGCCTTTCTTATCTTGGCCATGTCTCTGAGTATTGCACACCTTGTGCTTTTGGGCACTCCAGTGATGTTGCAGCTCTGAAATATGGCCAAACTGGTGGCAAGTGGCATCTTGGCAGCTACACGCTTGACAGTTCATGGGCAGTTATTTTGCGCCTTGGTTTTTCCACACGCTTCTTGCGACCCTGTTGACTATTTTGAATGAAACGCTTGATTGTTCGATGATCACGCTTCAGAAACTTTGCAATTTTAAGAGTGCTGCATCCCTCTGCAAGATATCTCACTATTTTTGACTTTTCTGAGCCTGTCAAGTCCTTCTTTTGACCCATTTTGCCAAAGGAAAGGAAGTTGCCTAATAATTATGCACACCTGATATAGGGTGTTGATGTCATTAGACCACACCCCTTCTCATTACAGAGATGCACATCACCTAATATGCTTAATTGGTAGTAGGCTTTCGAGCCTATACAGCTTGGAGTAAGACAACATGCATAAAGAGGATGATGTGGTCAAAATACTAATTTGCCTAATAATTCTGCGCGTAGTGTATAGAGACAAAAATTTTAGAATTGCGTCTGTCTTAATATTTATGGACCTGACTGTAGATGACAATAATGACGAAAAACGCTCCTCCTCAGGAATTCCAGAAGTATAAGAACCAGAAAATGTGCCAAACTGCGGATGAAACCCATATGCCCCCAAAAATTTCGACTTAACAGTGGACTCCTGTCTACGATTGTATATGGCAAACTCTGCTAAAGACAAAAATGAAGACCACTGCTCCTGGTTCTCAGGGACAAAACATCTCAAGTAAGTCTCCAGACTGAATAAATTCGCTCCGTCTGTCCGTTCGACTGAGGATGAAAAGCCAAAGAAAAGGACAGTTGTACCCCCAGTCTAGTACAGAACGCCCTCCAGAATTTGGAAACAAGCTGAGTCCCACGATCTGAGACCACATCAGAGGGAATGCCATGTAGTTTCACGATGTTATCAACAAACACTTGTGCAAGAGTTTTAGCATTAGTTAGGCCCAGCAATGCTATAAAGTGTGCCATTTTCCTAAAGCGATCAACTACCACCAGAATCATCACTGTCTTTTCTGAAGAATTAGGTAGAAGAGTGATTAAAATCCATGGATAAATGAGTCCATGGTCTGGACAGGATGGGCAACAGAAGTAGAGATCCGGAAGGCCAAGTATGTGTCACCTTAGCTTGTGCACAAGTGCTACAGGCTGACATAGTCCTCAACACACTTACGCAACCCCGTCTCCAAAATCTACGAGAAACAAGGTCAGCAGTGGACCTTGTGACGCAATTCAGATGGAACAATTTCCCAGAGGAACAAGAATCCCATGCGTCTTCCTGAGCCTCTAACACCTTCACCTCTAGGTCAGGGTGTAGAGCGGCTATCACCACCCCCTCCGATAGTATCGGACTTGGATCTGTGAACACCATGATAAGATGAATCACCCCTTCCAACCAATGTGGCCACTCAATAAAAGTTAACTTAATGGCCAGCAACTCTCTGTTACCCACATCGTAATTTCTTTCTGCGGCAAATAGTTTTTTTGAGAAAAATGCACATGGGGGCCATTTACTAGGTGACGGGCCCTGCAATAAGACGGCTCCTACCTCCACCTCGGACGCGTCAACCTCCGCAATGAAAGGCTGTGACACATCCGACTCACAATATAGGGGCAGAAGCGAAACACTCCTTAACCGCAGAAAAGGCTCGCAATGCCTAATCGGACCACACTGAGACATCCGTCCCTTTCTTAGTCATGTCACTTAAGGGTCTCACCACTGTTGAATAGTTCTTAATACATTTTCTGTAATAGTTGGTGAACCCCAAAAACTGTCTAAGACTTCAGATTTTCGGGTTGATCCCTGTCCAATTGTCACGGTGCGCTCTGTGCGGAGGCGGGGACAGATGGGCGCGCTCGTGTCATTAGCGTGCGCAGTGTCGCCTGTTCCCATGGTAATCGCAATGGGGCTGAGTGTGGAGTTGCTCACTCGGTGCTTGGCTGTATTAGAACTCTGGAGTCATGTGATGCTGGCCACGTCACATGACTCCACCAGCGCCCTATTTAAACAGGCAATCTGGTGGCCACAGATTGCCTGTTATTGAGGTCCTTCCTGCAATTACTTACCTGGTTTGCTGTTCTCCTGCTCATGTTTAGACTTCCGTCTGTCTCATCCCTTGGTCTTGGCGTTCACTCCTGGTTCTGACTTTGGCTTCCTCCTAACTATCCTCTGCTCCTCTGGTACCTTGCTGCTCTCCAGGTTTTGACTCGGCTTGTTTGACTGCTCTGTTGTGTGTTTTTGTCCGTCTTCCCTGCACTTATCCTAGTTAAGGGCTTGTTGACCAGTTGTCCCTTATCACTAGGACTTGCGAGGCAAGTAGGCAGGGACAGGGGTGCAGGTTGAGCTCAATGGTCACTTCCCTACCCCCTGTGTGTGTGACAGAATAACAGGCCCAAATTATCAATGTTACCATGAATCCTTTTGGTTACCCTGACAGAGCATGTTTCAAATTTGACTCAGATAGTTCAGGAATTGGGGGAGAAACTCTGTTTACATGAGTCAGGACAGTGTCTCCACTCTGCATTCACCTAGACATCATATGGAACCCCAGATTAAGCTTCCTGAACCATTTTCTGGTGACCGTAAAAAGTTTCTTTCTTTCAAAGAGAACTGTAAGCTTTACTTTAGGTTACGCCCCTTGTCATCCGGCTCTGAGAGTCAACGAGTAGGCATCGTTATCTCCCAACCACAGGGGGGCTTTTTCCTTGCCTTCCAATGTTATTTGTCTCAGTTCCGTCGAGGGGTTCTTTCAGGCTCTGGGAATTTTGCATGATGAACCTGACAGGGCCATGGTAGCTGAAACCGCTTTTAAAGCTTTGGTTCAGGGAGATCAATCTGCAGAAGAGTATTGCACCCAGTTCATAAGATGGTGTGTCCCCTCTGGCTGGAATGAACCAGCCCTCAAAAGCCAGTTCAGGTCAGGCTTGTCCGAGAATCTTAAAGACCTATTAGTTAACTATGACACTCGCTGTTCGACTTGTGGCTGCACGACAGACGTGTTAGGGAGAGACGGCAGGAACGGTTTCTTTTTCCCAGGAGGAGGCCCAGCCAAAGGTCTTCCAGATATTTCTTCTGAGGAACCCATGCAGGTCGGGATGACTCGTAGAGATCAACATCACCGACGTGGGGCTTGTTTCTATTGTGGAGATTCAGACCATTGGAATAATCAGTGCTCCAAGAAGCCTTCCTCCGTTAAATCGACCAAGAGGAGAGAGCCTAAGAACCAGGTATATCCAAACGTGGTCAAGCGTAAGGTATTAGTACCTATTACTATCTCCATGGGTAATAACAAATGTTCTGGTAATGCTTTTATCGACACTGGTTCTGCTGCCAACTTTATTGATCATAAATTTGCACTAGGGTTGGGCATTCCGATTTTGACACTACCCACTCCCATCCACATCATGGCGATCGATTCCACCCCCTTGGTGGGTGGTACCGTGAAGCATTTCACCTCTGAGATACCCTTGACTGTGGGGGTGTGTCACCCCGAAATATGCTCCCTGTTAGTTCTTGAAAACTTACCAGTAGAGGTAGTACTGGGGATGCCTTGGCTCCAGTTACATAATCCCATTATTGACTGGACCAAGGGTGAAATGGGGGTCTAAATGCCACTCGTGCTTGTCTGTGGTGCAAGCTTGGGTCTCAGCAGAATCCGATACATTGCCTCTAGTCATAAAGGAATATATGGATGTGTTCTCCTCATCTGACCCCAAGTCTTTACCACCCCATAGGTCTTACGATTGCGCCATTGAATTGGTAGAGGGTGCCAGGTTTCCCAAGGGACGCATCTATAATCTTTCTAGGCCTGAACGCAAGGCCATGTAGGATTATGTCAAGGAGAGTCTCAGTAAGGGGCACATTAAGCTTTCGGTATCTCGTATGGGGGCGAGATTTTTCTTTGTTAAAAAGAAAGATGGAGGCCTCAGACCTTGTATAAGATTGTGATAAGGAATCAATACTCCCTCCCATTGATTCTCGATTTGTTTAATCAAGTACAGGGGGCTTCCTGGTTCTCTAAAATTAATTTGAAGGGGAAATATAACTTAATCCGAATTAAGGAGGGAGATGAGTAGAAGACAGCTTTCAATACTCCAGTTGGACACTTCGAATATCTTGTAATGCCTTTTGGACTTAGCAATGTGCCAGCGGTGTTTCAAAAGTTTATGAATGATATTTTCAGAGAATACTTGGGTAAATTTGTGATTGTTTACCTTGATGATGTTTTAATATTTTTCCCCTGACCTTGAGAGTCATGTGTTTCATGTTAAACAAGTGTTGGAGATTTTGAGGAAGAATCAATTAGCTGCCAAACAGGAGAAATGTATTTTTGGGATACAAGAGATATTATATCTCGGGTATGTTCTCACGCCTCACTCTTTTAAAATGGATCCTAGCAAGGTATTAGCAATTATGGATTGGGTATTGCCATCGTCTTTAAAGGCCTTACAAAGTTTTCTGGGGTTCGCTAATTATTACCGCAGATTTATAAAGAATTTTTCGGTAATTGCTAGACCCTTGACCGACTTCACAAAAAAAGGGGCGGACCTGGATAACTGGTCTGTTGAAGCTACTGAAGCATTTGAAACTCTTAGGCCTTCAGTAGCGCTTCTGTTTTGATTCAGCCAGATCAAGAGAGACCTTTCATTGTGGAGGTGGATGCCTCCGAGGACGGAGTAGGGGCGGTCCTCTCTCAAGGCCCCTCTACTCTTACCAATTTAAGGCCTTGTGACTTCTTTTCCAGAATTTTTTTTCCCACCGAGAGAAATTATGACGTGGGGAATCGGGAATTGCTAGCCATTAAATGGGCGTTTGAGGAGTGGACGCTAAACATTTTGTCACCGTTGTCACTGATCACAAAAATCAAATGTTTCTGGAGTCTGCTAAAAGGTTGAATCCCCTTCAAGCTAGATGGGCATAGTTTTTTTACACGTTTTAATTTCTCCATCACTTTCAGGCCAGGAAGTAAGAACATGAAGGCAGGTGCCTTATCTCTGAGTTTTTGTGCGTTTCAGCCTACGGACTCACCGCCTGAAACCATACTGCCAGCTAATGTCTTTTTAGCAAAGTTATGGCTCTTATTAAGGCAGAACAACATCTGTCCCTGTCACCCATACCAACAGATAAGTTGTTGTCCCCGAACAATTCCATCTCTGGCTGTTGGGTGAGTGTCATGACTTTTGTGTGGACATCCTGGTATCAAGAGTGCTAAAGAGCTGGTATCAAGGTCTTACTGGTGGACCACCCTAGTCAAGAATTTCAAGTCCTATGTGTCGGCCTGTAAGGTTTGTGCCAAGTCTAAAACCCCTAGAACTCTCCCTGCTGCTGAGTTGCGACCCCTACCCATTCCCAGTAGACCCTGGTCTCATATTTCTATGGATTTAATCACGGACCTGCCACCTGCGGAGGGTAAAATTGTGATTTGGGTAGTGGTCGATAGGTTTAGCAAGATGGTACATTTTGTTCTTCTTTCTAAGCTTCCTAATGCTAAGACTCTGGCCGCTGTATTGATAGAACAAATTGTATGTTTGCACGGTATTCCCGAAAACATTGAATCGGATAGGGGGGTCCAGTTTGTGTCTAGATTTTGGAGAGCCTTCTGTCAGAGGAGCCAAATTTCATTGTCTTTCTCGTCTGCCTATCATCCTGAGAGTAACGGGCAGACTGAACGACTTAATCAGTCTGTGAAAGAGTTTCCCAAGTCATATGTCTCGATGATCAACAATTATGGGTTAAGTACCTTCCTTTGGCAGAATTTGCGATAAAAAAACATGTTAATTCCTCCGTTGGGGTCTCCCCATTCTTTTGTAATTACGGTTTCCATCCTCGTTTTCATTCTGGGTCATCCGTCTCCTCATCTAACCCCCAGGCAGATAAGGTCTCGTCAGAACTGTGCACAGTTTGGGCTCGGGTTCAGTCGAACCTAGATAAAGCTCAAAACAGGATTAAAATCAAAGCGAATAAGAAACGTTCTAAGGGGATGGACCTCCAAATAGTTTGCACCTCGTTTTATAGGTCCGTACGAGATTACGGAGGTAATTAACCCAGTATCTTTTTGGTTGAAACTGTCCGAGTCTTTCCACATCCATGACGTCTTCCACAAATCTCTGCTTAAGGCCTCAGGCATACGACTGTGGTGTGTTTTGCGGTATTCCGTAATTTGCGGAACGGCATGGACATCCTTTAATAAAAATGCCTATTCTTGTCTGCAAAGCGCGGACAAGAATAGGACATGTTATATTTTTTTTTCAGCGGGGCCATGGAACGGAGCAACGGATGCGGACAGCACACGGAGTGCTGTCTGCATCTTTTGCGGCCCCATTGAAGTGAATGGGTCTGCATCTGAGCCGCCAAAATGGCGGCTCGGATTCGGACCAAAACAATGGCCATGTGCATGAGGCCTAAGAGACATTTTGCACCTGTTGTTCCTTCACAGTCCGCTCCGCCGCCGGTACTGGTTAATGATTCCATGGAGTTTGTGGTTTCCAAGATATTGGATGTTAGAAGAGTTCGTAACTCTTTACAGTACCTAGCAAAAAAGATGAAACGGCTCTCATCTGCTCTTCATCTGCTATGAGCACGGAACAACCGCACTTGGATGCGGGTAAGTGGAAATCCAGTAGAAAGAAAGGTAATCCAGCTCAATACGCAGACAGTGCAACAATACTTTATTTCAGTGGTTAAAAGTCAAACTTCCAGTTAAACTAAACCCTCGTCTACCGGTTTCGGGCTGTTGTGATGTCTGCCCTTACTAATTACATACTGAGGATACCTATAATTCCAGCATATAAGCCAGCCACACAGCTGCACCTATGATTAGGGCGTCATGCGACTAGAGAACATGCCTGCAATAAGGTACAAAAACACTCCTCTATTTAAAAAATCTTATACAGAAAAAAACATATCAATACATAAAAACACAATGTGTGGTGGGAGCTATATCATATAATTGTTGCAAAATTAGATCCAATCTTTTATTTAAACCTTTTGGCTGACAGCTATTCAGTTGAAAAATCCAAAAGGATTCCCTATTTAGGAGTTTCCTTTTGTAATCACCTCCCCTAGCTGGCATCTTAATCCTTTCTATTCCTTGTATGCACATACCTGACGTGTCTCTACCATGAGCCACCGCAAAATGCAGGCTAACTGCTGACACATTGCGGCTCCCATAGTGTGGCATGTCAGATATATGTCTGCGTGCCCTCAATTTTATCGCATTGGTCGTGCAACCGACATACTGTAATTCACAGATTGTGCAGGTAATCAAATACATAGCAAATGTAGTATTACAATTAAGGTAAGATTTTATATCAAATTCATTACCATTCACAGTGGATGTAAATGTTTTAGCAGTCACTGTTTGGTCACAGCAAACACATTTGCCATGACTATACTTGTAGCTGCCTTTAGTACTCAGCCATGTAGATTGTGATTTCTTTCCATCCTGATACAGACTGGGACTAACTGAGTTTGCTATGGTAGGGGCCCTTGTGGCTGCACATTTTACACTTCCTTGGGCTATTTCTGCCCATTGTTTATCATGCGCTAATATTGGGAGATGTTTTTTTAATTATGCTGCAGATTTCTGGAAATTCAACACTGTATTGTGTCACAAAAGTGCTTTGGGGCTTATTCACTGGAGGCATAAGAGATTCCATATTTTGGGGTTTATTCTGAGGGTATACTAGTGACTTCCTATCAAGTTCCAGTGTCTGATGCATACAGCTGGTGACATGTTTCACTGAATAGGCCCTACTGGTTATTTCTCTCACCTCCTGTACAAATGTCTCCATATCTGAGCAATTCCGTCTCGCACGGATCATCTCAACTTTCAGTATATTCCGCAATGTATGTAGTGGATGGCAAGATGATCCGTTCAATATTGTATTGCCTGCCAGAGGTTTCCGATAGGTGGACGTGTGAATGATGGAGGTGGAGTCACCCCTCAGGCGCAAATCCAAGAAATTAACCTCCTCCTTTCCATGATGGACATCAAAAGATATGGTCTCCAAACATGAATTGAGGTATTGGGTGAAGTGTGGTATGGTCGCCACATCGCCAGACCACATAAACAACAGGTTATCGATGTAGTGACCATACCATCAGATGGACTCCACCACCTCCATCATTCACACATCCACCTATAGGAAACCTCTGGCGGGCAATACAATATTGAAAAATCAAATATAAAAGAGGGTAATGTTTTAGTGGTTAAAACAGAAAAAAAAAAGTATTCAGACAATTATCAATGCAATAATCACCCCAATCCAGAATCTGTCTAGCTTGCCAATCGATGGTTGGATTATGCTTGCTTAACCATGGTAAACCCAGAACCAACGGAGCAGGGAGACCTTCCATCACTCCTGATGAAAGTCAGCCACTCTTAATTGGATGCCATGCACCATCTGAGACAAACACTTCTGAGTTAGAGGTGCAGATTCAATGGCAAAAACAGAAATGTTTTTCTCTAATACACTCTGTGACAACCCGTGCATACGGATGAACTGACCATCAATCAGATTCATCCCTGCCCCACTGTTGATAAACACCTCAATCCCCACAGTCTTGGACTCTAGAGCCACCTCGGCAGTCAGGAGAAATCGGATATTACCAGTCAAAGACAAATGCACGTTCTCTGACTCCCCTCTTACTTAGACGTCCCTTTTTCTTTTTGATGCTGAATGCATGGATATACATTGATAAAATTTCCCTTTTGTCTGCAGAAAAAACACACAAAATTTGCATGCCTCTCGGAACAAAATGAAATTATCACTTCCCCCAGAGAATCTGTCTGGGGCCACGTTTGGTTCAGGACAGGTCTGGTAACCACCACTAGGACCAGCAGCCCGTGGTCTCTGGATCTGCGAGATGGTCATGCAAAGGTCAGCTACCTCCAAAAACAGCCCTTGCAGCTGTTCGGCGAGTGCAGTAATAGGATCCATGGCTGTACTGACACAATAAAAAAAATGATGGTATGGAGGTTTATAATGTCACGCTTTGGTGTTGGATGGAAACCCACACTGAACATAGGAGGGAAAGGGGTGGGGGGAAAAGGCCTGGTAACTAGGGAAAGGAGCAGGTCACCTCCTAGAGAAACCCTAATCAAAGTCCTGACTGACTGTAGGTATGAACTGACCCCAGAGGTAGGTGAGTTCATACAGAGGAACCTAAAGTCCTAACTCACCCTTTAGGACGCTGGTACTAATGTCAGGACAAGAGACAACCTGTTCCTGCAAATGGTAGGATGAAAAGGAGTCTCCCTCAGGCCTAAACACAAATGGCGAGGAAAAGAACAACACAAGAAAACCCCAACAATAAACAGGGGAAGGAGAGACTTAACTTCAAATAGTTATGGAAGCACAGGAACTCCGCTGAGATCCAAAAACCAGCAATCCACAACAAAACTGAAGTTATAAACCGCACAGCATGGTGGGAGAAGCCACAATTAATAGGTAAGGTTAAATGACCACATAAGCAACACCTGAGGCAAGGGGTGTGGCCATTACCAGAAACAATGCAGACACGAATTAATCCACAAGGAATCTGTCAGATCAAACCACATGTTGCCAGTCTCACTGATCTCCTGGCACCTGTCACAAGAACATCCGTGACAATTTTATTCTCTTGAGAAAATGACTGAGATAACTATCAGTTGAGAGTATACTACACCAGATGATTGGTGATACAGTGCACCATGAGTACAACATTCAGGTTACGTCTTGATGATGTTGCACCTTGCTGGCATTCTTATCCAAAGCATAGCCACTGTTTATTTGCAAAATGGAAATAAACCAGAGACAATGAAGCTGATTGCTATATCCATGCAGTCTGGTGCTTGCACTACAATCATGAAGAAGCAGTAGCACTCCAATAAATACAGTGAAACCAATATGAATTTATTCTACCATGTTTACACACAACATTTCAGCTCCTCAATGGAGATGATGGAGAGGTCCTTTTGGAAGCACACACCTGTACCTTGGTGACTTAATCTGAATTTTCATGACTTAATTTACTACTGATTTATTATGGAACAAATGTTACTATGAACACTCGTTCCTGATAATAGGCCTATGTAAACATGTTGTCAATCACCCAGTGAACAAGTGAAACACTTTGGTGTGAAATTATCATTTGCGAAGCACATTAAAGGGGTTATCCAATAGTAGAAATACCTCCCCACAATGCCCGTTCCCCTCCTATAGACGATACTTACCTGGTCCCCGGGACCCGCTTCCCGGATCGCTGTACGTCCACCTTTGCATCACCTGCATTGCTTGGGAGGCTGGACACTGAAGATGCCTGCTATTGGCTGCTGCCCCCATCGCATGGATCAAAACCTTTGCACGAGATGCAGCAGCGGTCGTGCAGAGATCCAGAGGGACGTGAGTGACGGGAACCTGGTAAGTATCGTCTATAGGAGGGGCCCAGGCATTGTGGGGGGGGGGGGAGTTTCTACTATTGGATAACCACTTTAAATAATTGTTTCTAAGAAACAGATTGTGCTGTGTTCTGCTACCCAGGAACAATTAATCTGCAAGGAAGCAATGGTGGTAGTGCCTGCTTATCCTCACACAGTAGAGGTGAGCACTGCATATAAATGCAGCTCTTTACTTCCACTGACGAGTGGGCAATTATCTGGAAGGAACAGTTCTTCCCGATAACCGCCAGGTAAATCTAGCATCACAGTTCTACTCCTTTACTAGTTGATTGTGGGTGGTTGCATTTTATTCTTTATTTTATTTATTAGTTTATTTATTTTATTGTTTATTGTTATATTCACCATACTTGGAGAGCAGCCACTCATTCTTCTCCCATCTACAGAAATATAATTTTCTCATGAGCTGGACATGCATGTTAATAAAGGAATTTAATTAGATACCTACAGATAAAACTTTATTCTGTGTACATGTCAGCTTCACAGAATTAATTAGAAATGTGATTATTTACTTACCACAATTACATCAATCAAATTTTGATCCATGGACATTTGGTTTAATGAAAAACTCAAAGCACAAAAGTTTTGTTTTGCTTTTCAGCTCTCAGGATTTAACTTTAGCTTTACTCTTTCATATTCAGAAAATGTACTCCATTATCCCCCTCATCACCACTATAAGTGCTTTTAGATTTTCAAAAGAAACAACATGGAGTGCACGAGTCATAAATGGCAGCTTTCAATGTCTAAACATATATTACAGAAAAGATTAGTTTGGAGAAGCAATTCTGGAGCAATTCTATTTTTCATACTTATTCAAGAGAAATCCAACATTTTATATCAATTTATTTTTAGTTTGGCCATTATTTAAGATTGACTGAACAATACAGCTGATCTTGTATATTTCTGCCTGCACAACCCATTATACAAAAACAAAGCAGCCCTGATTATGATTACAGATACAATGTACAGTGATGAACCTACAGAAGTGTAGCTCTAATGTATATCGGAAGCACACATTTGAAGTATAGTAGATGCATATAATGATATCCATTCCCAAATTAGGAAGGCAAGTTCTGTCTGCACCTGACCCTGGTTTCTGGCACAGGATTTATGAAAATAACACTCTATATATATTCCAAGTTTCTTTTCTCTGTTAAAGGGATCCTCCAGTCTTTTGTAAATAATGAATAACATAAAAGTTGCTAAACTTCCTAAAATACTTTTGTTTTAATTCATTATGATATATTGTGCTTTTTCACAGTGAATGGAAGTATGCTTGTTTACAGCATTGACTGGTGAGTTGTATGCGCTTTTACCTTTAAATTCCCATGTTTTCTGTTACAGGGGTTTTCTCCCAACAGATCAAAAGTAAATCCATAAGGATCAAAAAGGCGAAACCCCATTTAACCTTGAAACCCTCACATACTGCATACTTAATAATTAGTGTTGAGTGAAGTCAAACAAATCGATTTTTGATTCGAATTTCAGGACAAATTTGTTTTGCCGCAAAGCTGAATTTCCTTGAGCTTTGTGGTAACAAATCTATTTTTACTTAAAAAACGCTCCCGTTATTACGCCACTACATTAAAAAAATGCGCTTCTTCATCACAAATACATTTTTTTTAATGAAATTCGGGGAAGCAGCTGAATCAAATGAATTATATAATATGGTGAACAACTTATTATTTAGGGGTGGGGTTCTGTATCTTCAGAACATTATAGAGACAATGTTCAAAGACAGTTAGCAACTGACATTACTCATTTGCTAATTATCTATAAAGACTTTTGTTGCTTTGTAGATGTTCTTCTAGATGTTATATTCAGTGTGATACATCCCTGCATAATCCCTGTCATGTAATTGTGTTAAAACATATCTCCCTCTGGCCAGGTATCCTTTCCAGAGAAAGAGAGATGCTGCAAATGAGGCAAGGCTGGGCAGTTGCTAAGGTCTGCCCAATAAAGTGTTTATCAGCAATAACAGCATGCTGGTCAGCATCTGATACGTGTACTTACATGTGGCAATTATCTGTATGGGGATGAAAGTACACCATTGTTTTTCTTGTGAAATTCTCAATAAGTTTAATGTGTCACATGACCCTCTTCCTATTGAAAAAACAAAAGTTGGATTCAAAATTGACGACTTCAAAATGGCCACCATGGTCACCAGCCATCTTGAAAAGTTCCCCCCTCACATATACTAATGTGCCATAAACAGGAAGTTAATATCACCAACCATTCCCATTTTATTAAGGTGTATTCATATAAATGGCCCACCCTGTACAATACGAGAAAAACAGACGCAGTTCACATTTTGTGTATTTTGCGTTAAAAGTGTTTATTGCCATATTTCTAGAGAAAAAAAAAAATAGACGCAGTTCACATTTGGTATTATTTGCACTAAAAGCGTTTCTTGTTGTATTTCACTACAAGAAAAATAGATGCAGTTCACATTTGGTGTTATTTGCGCTAAAAGCATTTTTTCTCATATTTCACTCCAATACAAGAAAAATAGACTCAGTTCCTATTTACTGTTATTTGCGCTTAAAGCGTTTAATGCCATTTTTCAAGAGAAAAAGAGAAAAATAGACTTAGTTCACATTTGGTGCTATTTGCGCTAAAAGCATTTCTTGTCACATTTCGCTACAATACGAGAAACATAGATGCAGTTTATATTTGGTGTTCTTTTTGCTAAAAGCGTTTATTGCCATATTTCTAGAGAAAAATTGAAAAATAGACTAAGTTCATATTTGCTGTTATTTGCACTAAAAGCGTTTCCTCTCATATTTCACTACAATACGAGAAAAATAGAAGCAGTTCTTATTTACTGTTATTTGTGCTAAAAGCGTTTATTGCCGTATTTCTACAGAAAAAGAGGCTAAGGTCATACTTGCTGTTATTTGCGCTAAAAGCGCTTCTTTTGTATTTCACTACAATACGAAAAAAATTTACGCAGTTTAATTTTGGTGTAATTTTCGCTAAAAGCATTTATTGCCATATTTCTAGAGAAAAAGACAGTTCATATTTGCTGTTATTTGTGCTGAAATATTCTTGTAATATTTCACTGCAATACGAGAAAAGTAGGCGCAATTCCCATTTGGTGCTATTTCCGCTAAAAGCGTTTCTTGTCATATTGCACTACAATAAGAGAAAAATAAACGCAGTTCATATTTGGAGTTATTTGCGAGAAAAGCATTTATTGCAATATTTCAGTAGAAAAAGAGAAAAATATACCCAGTTCACTGTTTTGTTTATTTACTCTGAAATTGTTTAGTGGCCTATTTTAATCCAATACGAGAAAAATATATACGCAAGTCACATTTGCTTGTATTTGTTCAGAAATAATTTAGTGGCCTATTTCAGAACAATACGAGAAATATATACTCAGTTCACGCTTGCTGTTATTTGTGCTAAAAATGTTTCATGTCCTATTTAACTACAATACGAGAAAAATAGATGCAGTTCACATTTGGTATTATTATTTGCGCTAAAATCGTTTCTTGTATTTTACTACAATACAAGAAAAATAGATGCAGTTCATATTTGATGTTATTTGCGCTAAAAGCGTTTATTGCCATAATTCTAGCGAAAAAGAGAAAAATAGACTAGGTTCATATTTGCTGTTATTTGCGCTATAAGCATTTTTTCTCATATTTCACTCCAATACGAGAAAAATACTCAGTTCCTATTTAGTGTTATTTACGCTAAAAGCATTTCTTGTCATATTAAACTACAATATGAAAAAAATAGAGGCAGTTCACATTTGGTATTTGCGCTAAAAGCGTTTCTTGTTGTATTTCACTACAATACAAGAAAAATTGATGCAGTTCACATTTGGTGTCATTTGTGCTAAAAGCATTTATTGACATATTTCTAGAGAAAAATAAAAAAAACAGACATAGTTTATATTTGGTGCTATGTGCGCTAAAAGGGTTTCTTGTCATATTTCACTTCAGTGCGAGAAAAATAAACGCAGTTCCTATTTGGTGTTAATTGCGCTAAAAGCGTTTATTGCCATAATTCTAGAGAAAAGAGAAAAATAGACTAGGTTCCTATTTACTGTTATTTACACTAAAAGCGTTTCTTGTCATATTTCACTCCAATACGAGAAAAATAGACGCAGTTCACATTTGGTGTTATTTGCGTTTAAAGCATTTAATGCCATTTTTCTAGAGAAAAGAGAAAATAGACTTAGTTGATATTTGGTGTTATTTGCGCTAAAAGCGTTTCTTGTCATAATAAATTACAATACGAGAAATAAAAACGCAGTTCACACTTGGTGTTATTTGCTCTAAAAGCGTTTACTGCCATATTTCATTCCAATACGAGAAACAAAGACGCAGTTCATATTTGGTGTTATTTTTGCTAAAAGGGTTTATTGCCATATTTCTAGAGAAAAAGTGAAAAATAGACTAAGTTCATATTTGCTGTTATTTGCGCTAAGTGTTTCTTGTCATATTTTAATACAATACAAGAAAATTGATGCGGTCCACAATTGGTGTTATTTGCGCTAAAAATGTTTCTTGTCATATTTTACTCCAATATGAGAAAAAAAGACGCAGTTCACATTTGGTGTGATCTGCGCTAAGAGAGTTTATTGCCATATTTCTAGAGAAAAATAGACTAAGTTCATATTTGCGCTAAAAGCGTTTCCTATCATATTTCACTCCAATACGAGAAAAATAGACGCAGTTCACATTTGGTGCTATTTGCGCTAAAAGCGTTTCTTGTCATATTTTACTACAATACGAGAAATATAGACTAAGTTCATATTTGCTGTTACTTGCGCTAAAAGCATTTCTCGTCATATTTTACTGCAATACGAGAAAAATAGACGCAGTTCATATTAGGTGCTATTTGCACTAAAGGCTTTTCTTGTCATATTTCACTACAATACGAGAAAAATAAACGCAGTTCATATTTGGAGCTATTTTCAAGAGAAGCATTTATTGCAATATTTCAGTAGAAATAGAGAAAAATATACGCAGTTCAGTTTCTTTAATTTACTCTGAAACCGTTTAATGGCCTATTTTAATCCAATACGAGAAATATATACGCAAGTCACGTTTGCTTGCATTTGTTCAGAAATAATTTAGTGCCTATTTCAGAACAATACGAGAAATATATACTCAGCTCACACTTGCTGTTATTTGTGCTAAAAACGTTTCTTGTCGTATTTAACTACAATGCGAGAAAAATAGACGCAGTAAACATTTGGTGTTTGCACTAAAAGCGTTTATTGACATATTTCTAGAGAAAAAAAGAGAAAAATGGACTAAGTTCATAATTGATGTTATTTGCGCTAAAATCATTTATTGACATATTTCACTACAATATGAAAAAAAAAGATGCAGTTCACATTTGGTGTTATTTGAGCTACAAGCGTTTATTGCCATATTTCTAAAGAAAAAGAAAAAAATAGACTTAGTCCATATTTGGTGTTTTTTGGGCTAAGTGTTTCTTGTCACATTTCGCTACAATATGAGAAAAATAAACGCAGTTCACATTTGGTGTTATTTGCACTTAAAGCGTTCATTGCCATTTTCTAGAGAAAAATAGACTTAGTTCATATTTGGTGTTATTTGCGCTAAAAGTGTTTCTTGTCATATTTCACTACAATATGAGAAAAATAAACACAGTTCACATTTGGTATTTGAGCTTAAACCGTTTATTGCCATATTTTATTCCAATACGAGAAAAGTAACGCAGTTCATATTTGGTGTTATTTTTGCTAAAAGCGTTTATTGCCATATTTGTAGAGAAAAAGTGAAAAACAGACTAAGTTCATATTTGCTGTTATTTGTGCTAAAAGCCTTTCTTGTCATATTTCAATACAATACCAAAAAATTGACTCGGTCAAAAATATACACAGTTCACTTTTCATTTACACTGAAATCGTTTAGCGGCCTATTTTAATCCATTACGAGAAATATATACGCAAGTCACGTTTGCTTAGATTTGTTCAGAAATATTTTAGTGGCCTATTTCAGAACAATATGAGAAATATATACTCAGTTCACGTTTGCTGTTACTTGTGCTAAAAATGTTTCTTGTCGTATTTCACTACAATATGAGAAAAAAGACGCTGTTCACATTTGGTGTTATTTGCGCTAAAAGCGCTTATTGCCATATTTCTAGAGAAAAAGAAAAAAACTGACTTAGTTTATATTTGGTGCTATGTGCGCTAAAAGGGTTTCTTGTCATATTTCACTCCAGTGCGAGAAAAACGAATGTAGTTCTTATTTGGTGTTATTAGGGCTAAAAGCTTTTATTGCCATAATTCTAGAGAAAAATAGACTAGGTTCATATTTGCTGTTATTTCGGCTAAAAGCGTTTCTTGTCATATTTCACTCCAATACGAGAAAAATATAAGCAGTTCACATTTGTCGTTATTTGCGCTTAAAGCGTTTATTGCCATTTTTCGAGAGAAATAGAGAAAAATAGACTTAGTTCATATTTGGTGTTATTTTTGCGTGAAAAGTTTTTCTTGTCATAAATTTACTCCAATATGAGAATAATAGACGACGTTAACGTTTAATGTTTGAGCTAAAAGCGTTTATTGCTATATTTCTAGAGAAATAGAGAAAAATAGACACAGTTCATATTTGGTGTTTGCGCTAAAGGCATTTATTGCCATTTTTCGAGAGAAAAAGAAAAAAAGACTTAGTTTATATTTGGTGCTATGTGCACTAAAAGCGTTTGTCATATTTCACTTCGATGCGATAAAAATAAACGCAGTTCCTATTTGGTGTTATTTGCGCTAAAAGCATTTCTTCTCATATTTCACTACAATACGAGAAAAATAAACACAGTTGACATTTGGTGCTATTTGCGCTAAAAGGGTTTCTTGTCATATTTCACTCCAAAACGAGAAAAATAGACACAGTTCATATTTGGAGTTATTTGCGAGTAAAGCGTTTATTTCAATATTTCAGTAGAAAAAGAGAATTATATACGCAGTTCACGTTTTCTTTTATTTACTCTGAAATCATTTAGTGGCCTATTTTAGTTCAATACGAGAAATATATACGCAGGTCACGTTTGCTTGTATTGGTTCAGAATTAATTTTGTGGCTTATTTCAGAACAATACGAGAAATATATACTCAGTTCACTCTTGCTGTTTATGCTAAAAGCATTTCTTGTCCTATTTTACTACAATATCAGAAAAATAGACGCATTCCACAATTGTTTTTATTTGTGTCAAATGCGCTTATTGACATATTTCTAGAGAAAAATAAACGCAGTTCATATTTGGCATTTGCGCTAAAAGTGTTTCTAGTCATATTTCACTACAATACGAGAAAAATAGACGCAGTTCACATTTGGTGCTACTTGGGCTAAAATATTTTTTTGCCATATTTTTAGAGAAAAGGAGAAAAAATAGAATAGGTTCATATTTGCTGTTACTTGAGTTAAAAGCATGTCTTGTGATATTTCACTACAATACGAGAAAAATAAACGCAGTTCAAATTTGGTGCTATTTGCGCTAAAAGCGCTTCTAGTCATATTTTACTCCAATACGAAAAAAATAGGCACAGTTTACATTTGGTGTTATTTGCTCTAAAAGCGTTTATTGCCGTATTTCTAGAGAAAAAGAGAAAAACAGACAGGTCATATTTGGTGTTATTTGCATTTAAAGCATTTCTTGTCATATTTCACTCCATTGCAAGATAAATAAACGCAGTTCACATTTGGTGTTATTTGCGCTAAAAGTGTTTATTGCCATACTTCAGTAGAAAAAGAGAAAATATACGCAGTTCACTTTTTCTGTTATTTACTCTAAAATTGTTTAGTGGCCTATTTTAGTCCAATACAAGAAATATATACGCAGGTCATGTTTGCTTATATTTGTTCAGAAAAAATTTAATGGCCTATTTTAGTACAATACGAGAAATATATACTCAGTTCTCGGTTGCTTTTATTTGCGCTAAAAGCGTTTCTTACTCTATTTCACTACAATACGAGAAAAATTGACGCAGTTCATATTTGGAGTTATTTGCGCTAAAAGCGTGTATTGCTACAGATGGCCTTGCAGTTCGCCAAGCGGTCGGTTCGCGGCGAACTTTGCTTGTTCGCTGTTCCCCAAACATAGAAACATAAAATGTGTCGGCAGATAAGAACCATTTGGCCCATCTAGTCTGCCCAATATACTGAATTCAATTTATAGCCCTTGGCCCTATCTTATATGAAGGATGGCCTTATGCCTATCCCATGCATGCTTAAACTCCTTCACTGTATTTGAAGCTACCACTTCTGCCGGAAGGCTATTCCATGCACCCAGTACTCTCTCAGTAAAGTAATACTTCCTGATATTACTTTTAAGCCTTTGCCCCTCTAATTTAAAACTATGTCCTCCTTGTAGCAGTTTTTCTTCTTTTAAATATTCTCTCCTCTTTTACCTTGTTGATTCCCTTTTATGTTTATGTTTCTATCATATCCCCTCTGTCTCGTCTTTCTTCCAAGCTATACATGTTAAGGTCCTTTAATCTTTCCTGGTACGTTTTATCTTGCAATCCATGTACTAGTTTAGTAGCTCTCCTCTGAGCTCTCTCCAAAGTACCCATATCCTTCTGGAGATTTGGTCTCCAGTGCGCACAATACTCCAAATCAGGTCTCACTAGTGCTCTGCAGAGCGGCATGAGCACCTCCCTCTTTGTACTTGTAATGCCTCTCCCTATACACCCAAGCATTCTGCTAGCATTTCCTGCTGTTCTATGACATTGTCTGCCTACCTTTAAGTCTTTTGAAATAATGACCCCTAAATCTCTTTCCTCAGATACTGAAGTTAGGACTGTATCACTGATTTCATATTCTGCTCTTGGGTTTTTACGCCCCAGGTGCATTATCTTGCACTTATCAACATGAAATTTTAGTTGCCAGATTTTTTTTACCATTCCTCTAGTTCTCCTAAATCCTTTTCCATTTGGTGTATCCCTCCAGGAACATCAACCCTGTTACAAATCTTTGTGTCATCGGCAAAAAGACACACCTTACCATCGAGGCCTTCTGCAATTTCACTGATAAAGATATTAAACAATATGGGTCCCAGAACAGATCCCTGAGGTACCCCACTGGTAACAAGACCATGGTCTGAATATACTCCATTGACTACAACCCTCTGTTGTCTGTCCCTCAGCCACTGTCTAATCCATTCAACAATGTGGGAGTCCAAGCCCAAAGACTATAATTTAATGATTAGCCTTCTATGTGGGACAGTATCAAAAGCCTTACTAAAGTCTAGATAAGAGATGTCTACTGCACTTCTGCCATCTATTATTTTAGTCACCTAATCAAAAAAATTTATAAGATTAGTTTGACATGATCTTCCTGAAGTAAGCACATGCTGTTTTTCATCTTTCAATCCATGGGATTTTAGATGTTCCACAATCCTCTCCTTAAGTATGGTTTCCATTAAATTCCCCACTATTGATGTCAGGCTTACTGGCCTATAGTTGCCCGATTCCTCCCTACTACCTTTCTTGTGAATGGGCACAACATTTGATCATTTCCAATCTTCTGGGACGACTCCTGTTGCCAGTGATTGGTTAAATAAATCTGTTAATGGTTTTTCTAGTTCACCGCTAAGCTCTTTTAATAGCTTTGGGTGTATCCCATCAGACCCCTCTGACTTATTTGTATTAATTTTAGACAGCTGACTTAGAACCTCTTCCTCTGTAAAGACACATGCATCAAAAGATTCATTAGTCTTCCTTCCTAACTGAGGTCCTTTTATTTCATTTTCCTTTGTAAAACTGAACAGAAGTAATCATTGAGGCAGTCAGCTAGTTCTTTATCTTCTTCCATATACCTTCCTTCTTTTGTTTTTAATTTGTTAATTCCTTGTTTTAGTTTCCTTTTTTCATTTATGTATCTGAAGAATGTCTTACCGCCTTTTTTCACTGACTGAGCTAATTTCTTTTCTGCCTGTGCTTTAGAAGCTCTTATAACTTGCTTGGCCTCTCTCTGCCTAATCTTAATTTGGCTGTCATCCTTGTTTTTTTTTTATAATTACTAAATGCTATCTTTTTGTTTTTAATGATTTTGGCCACTTCTGCTGAGTACCACAGTGGTCTCTTCCTTTTTTTGCTTTTACTGACAAGCCTAATGCAATTATCTGTTGCCTTCAATAGTGCCACTTTTAAGTAGTCCCATTTCTCCTGGACTCCATTAAAACGGTTCCAATCTGATACAGACTCATATACCACTAATCTAATTTTAGAAAAATCTGTTTATCTTAAACTTTTGTTTTTGTGTGGTGTGACTCAGTCACTGTACTTACAGTAAACCACACTGACTGGTGATCACTAGATCCCAAGCTTTCCCCTACAGTAATATCAGATACCAAATTCCCATTTGTGAATACTAAATCTAAAATGGCCTCCTTCCAGGTTGGCTCCTCAACTACTTGCTGTAGAGATAATCCCAGTAGGCAATTTAGAATATCTGTACTCCTGGCAGAACTAGCTATTTTGGTTTTCCCATTTACATCAGGAAGATTAAAGTCTCCCATAATGATAACTTCCCCTTTCAATGTCATTTTAGCTATTTCCTCAACTGGTAGATCATCAAATTCTATTACTTGGCTAGGTGGTCTATATATCACACCTACACGAGTTACCTTATGATTATCAAGCTGCAAGGTAACCCAAACTGACTCTTAATTTGTCTCGCCTCTAAATTGGTCTGTTGGAAGTCCCAGTACAAGAAAGAACAAAGGGTTTTATTTAACTCTCTTTTATGTAAAAACGCAGAACGGATCCTACAGTACAATAATAAATTTGAAACTTCTGAACCAGTATCTAGTGTATGAAATATTTCAAAACAATCAAGTCAGTAATTTTAAATCTGTTTCCAAACGGTTTTATGGCGTCCTTGGATCTCAGGGATGCCTACTACCATATCCCTATACATCCCAGTCATCAAGAGTACCTAAGGGTAGCAATTCAGTGGGAGGACAGGATCCTACATGTGCAATTTTGGGCACTCCCCTTCGGGTTGTTGCAGGCCCCCAGGATATTTACAAAGATTATAGCAGAGATGATGGCCCATTTGAGAGAAAAGTATTTAGTAGTTATTCCATATCTGGATGACTTTCTCCTTCTCTCTCAGACATTCAAACAGCTAGAGGAACAGATTTCATGGTTCAGGGAAGTATTGGACAAGTTAGGGTGGGATCTAAACATAGAAAATTCCAGTTTAATTCCGAGTCAGGTGTGCACCTTTTTAGGAATGACCCTACACTCCACATCACAGATGTGCCTAATTCCCCTTCACAAAGCCTTTTTGATCAGATCCAGAGTTCAGTACCTGTTTTCCCATCAGTCTGTTTCCCTAAGAGAAGCTATGTCAGTTTTGGGGCTCATGACAGCTGCCATTCCGGGGGGTGGAGTGGGCCTAGTTCCACTCGAGACCACTCCAACTGCAGATTCTGGAAGTCTGGGACAGGAATCCTTTTGTCTTTGGACTCAGAGATTAGTTTATTACCCCAGACGCTCTCCTCGCTGCAGTAGTGGATGAATCTATCGAACCTGCAGGGGGTAATTCCGTGGCAGAGACAAGATGTCTTACTCCTGACCACAGATGCAAGTCCTTACAGTTGGGGGGCCCATATAGAATCTCTCCTTCTTCAGGGATCTTGGGATCAAGAGATTCAGTCCCAATCTCCCAATTTCAGGGAGCTAAATGCCATCTTGATATCCTTGAAGGAGAGTCTTCACATAATAAGAGGCAGGAATGTAAAATCTATTCAGACAACATGACTGCGGTGACATACATCAACAATTTCTGTCAATTTCTGCAGTACATCTGAGAGGAAAGGACAATGTAACAGCAGACTTCTTGAAGGGAGTCTGTCACCACATTTGAGCATATTAGACTGATCAAATGTGCCACCGAGAACTTAAAAACGGTACCTTTGTTGTATCTAATGGATTTTTCTTTCAGCCAAAAATGAACTTTTAAGATTCTGTAAATGCGCCCTCTCAAGTGCCCAGGGCGGCGTCTCAATCGTCCAAGCCCCAGGCAGCACATCCTCAATGGCTCATAACCCCGCCCTCCGTGTGCTTTACTCTCCTCCTCTCTCCTTTTCCACTGCGCCCGCTATGAATTTGACTGCGCAGCCACAGTGGAAAAGGAGAGAGGAGGAGAGTAAACGGGCGGGCAGAGGCACACGGAGGGCGGGGTTATGAGCCGTTGAGGAGGTGCTGCCTGGGGCTCGGACGATTGAGACGCCACCCTAGGCACTTGAGAGGGCGCATTTACAGAATCTTAAAAGTTCATTTTTGGCTGAAAGAAAACTCCATTAGATACAACAAAGGTACAGTTTTTAAGTTCTCGGTGGCACATATAACGCTATTTGATCACTCTAATATGCTCAAATGTGGTGACAGACTCCCTTTAAGTCGCCACTATCTTCGTCAAGGAGAATGGTCTTTAAACCAGCGGATTTTCAGCAAGTTAGTTGCCTTATGGGGTCTTCCAGGGTCAACAGGAAGGTAAATATGTTCTCTCTTTTTCCAGAAAAGCATCCAACAGCTGTAGATGCTCTAGCTCAATCCTGGAGAGAAGGACTTCTTTATGTATTTCTCCCATTTAAGTTATTGCCAAGAGTCCTAAAGAAGATAAGGGAGGAGAGTGTTTTAGTCATTATGACTTCTGGCCCAGGAGGGTTTGGTTTTCCCGGCTCCGCAGAATGTCAGTTGCCCCCCCTTGGGTTCTTCCAGTCTTCCTGGGATTTCTAGCTCAGGGTCCCATCCTTAACCCAGAGGTAGAGAATCTTCATTTGACTGCCTGGCTTTTGAAAGGCAGATTTTAAGGAAGAAATGTTTAACGGAGGAGGTAGTCAACACTCTATTGGCAAGTCGCAGGAGAGTCACGTCCAAGATCTACTTACGTGTTTGGAGGGCCTTTTGTATATTCGCAAGTAAACCAGTAAATGTACTTGAAGCACCCGATTTTTCAGTCTTTTTTTTTTTTTTCCACAATTGTTTTTCCAATAGCTGTCCCTAGCGACCTTCACACGTCTCTCCCTGCACTCTGAATGATGGAAAATGTCTGACTGTAAGATGGCCGACGTATTTATAGGGCTGTGGTATCACAGGGCTGGCTGCTGATTGGCTGCATGCAGACATGTCAATCTGGGTGATCCCGCCTTCCCAGAGGTCCTTGCCCCATGTCCTCAGTCCTCACACGTGTAGTCGCCATTTTAGGAAAAATGTGATTCGTCACCACGAAGCACAAGGAAATTCGCATTTGTTGCAAATTGAATTTTTCTTGAAATTCTAAACAAATTCCGCTTCATCAGCTTCCATTCGCTCATCTCTAATAGTAGTATATAATGTTGAACCTAGGGAAGGCAAATAAAAAGCCCATGAGTCAGAAGCCAATTTTCTTCCTAACATAAAAGTATGTCAATTAGAATAAATCTCTTGATCAACACCTCATCTCCAATAATTTAGTACAAATAGTATGATGTATAGTATTACTAATATATCCACATCAAATGCTTCTTTTATTAGTTTACAGTTCTATTCATAACTTATGTTGTCTATATAAAAGGCCCTTAGGGTTTTTTCTTCTAACACTAGTAGTTACCCCCTAGAGAGCTAAGGGAATAGCCAGAACAGTAACAACTGAAAGAAACTTAATTTAACTAGGCCATTTTGTACCTACCTGCTTGGTATGTATTTAGTAGTGGCAGTGTAAGGCATTGCAACTTTATTTAAATGATGAGACAAAGCTGTAATCCTGTGCACCGCCGCTACTAGGTAGACATCATGCAGGTAGGTGGCCCCATGTAAACAATGAAAGCACCACAATTCTGTCATGGCCCTTTCAAACAGCTCACCAGCATGGATGTTGAGAGTTAGAACCCTCACTGATATATTAATGGCCCAATCTGAGGCTATCCCATCATATCCTCAATGTGGAAAACCCCTTTAACCTCTTAAGGACACAGGGCGTACAGGTACTCCCTGATGTCCTGGTACTTAAGGACACAGGGCGTACCTGTACGCCCTGTGTAGTTCCAATCACCGCTGTGCGATGGGCGGTAATCGGAACAAGGTACCTGCTGCAATCATTCAGTAGGCACCTTGGTACAATGCCCAGGGGTGTCCTGTGACCCCCCTGTGTCGGCAATCGCAGCAAACCGCAGGTCAATTCAGACCTGCAGTTTGCTGCGTTTCTGGGTTATTTGGGTCTCTGGTGACCCGATAACCCAGAATAGGACGGTGTTCAGTGGTGTGATAATACACCACCAATCATCGTCCTTAGATCCTGAGAGGTGGCGGTCATGCCACCTCTCAGGATTGCTTCTGATTGGCTGGGTGGGCGGAGCGGCAGATTTGAATTGCCAGAGCTCATCTCCTCGCTCATACACGTTCGTGGAGCGGGGAGAGAGAGGAGCCTCCGGCTGTAGAGCCCATAAAGTAAGTTTTTTGTGACATCAGGCACAAAACAGCATATGAGGGACAGTGAGGGAGAGGGAGGGAGATGTAGATTAGGCAGGGATAGTGAAGGAGAGTTAGGGGGAAATTTTTTTTTTATTGTGGTTTAGCACCCGGATTGGGTGTCTGGTGTCCACAGTACTCACCTGTGTGACCCTAGACCCCCCAGGGGTGCTGAAGCTTGACCCCCCCACACACAAATTTTTTGGGGCGTATTTTTTTTTTCATGCGCTGTTAACGCATCGCCCACCCCACTGCTGATCAGCTTCGTACCACTGATCAGTGCTTTTGAATATTTTTACACTTTTTGGGGCTTTAAATTTTTTTTGTTATTTTCTTTTTTTCAGTTAGATGTAGGGCAAAGTATGCAAACACCCGCCTCCCCACACACATGCACACTGAATAAAGCTTTCCACGCATGCACACACAAACGCACACACACACTCCCCTATGGCACCCCAGATGTTCTCAGCCGAGGAGGCATACGCCCAGCTGGCCTCCGTCTTCGAGAGCCCCAGTGAGGATGGGGATGACCCCACTTTCCTCTTGTCATCTGCGTGCCAGGGACCCTGTGGCCCACATTAGTACGAGCAGCTCTGGGGCTAGTACTAGTTTTCCGGCCCACCAGATAAGTCCACCTGAGCCCCCTACCGGTGAACTGGTCTGGTGTAACCCAAAGGATTTTGAGCCAGTGATTCCTGATTTTGTTGGCCAAGCAGGAATACAGATTCCCACAGTGGGCTTCACTGAATATGAGTATTTTAGACTTTTTTTTCAGTGACCACTTTGCCAATCTGATGATGGAGCAAACAAACTTGTACGCCCAACAGTTCATTACTCAACACCTGGGCTCCTTTTTGGCTAGGGCCGAGATGAGGACATTTTGGGGCCTCGTGCTGCACATGGGCCTATTCAAAAAACCCAGTGTCAGGCATTACTAGAGTGAAGAAGTCCTCTACCAGACCCCATTTTACGGTACGGCCATGACACGTACCCGGTTTGAGGCCATTCGGAAATTCCTGCATTATGCAGATAATGCAGCATGTCCCCCCGAGGTGATCCTGCCTAAGATCACCTGTACAAAATCAGGCCGGTCATCGATCACTTTGGGGCTACATTTTTGGAGGCCCATTGTACCTGGAAGGGAGCTCGCGGTTGAGGAGTCTCTCATTGCTTTCAAGGGGAGACTCATTTTCCGCCCGTATGTTCCCTCTAAGCGGGCGAGGTATGGCGTGAAGCTGCGCAAACTCTGTGAGAGCACCTCAGGGTACACTTACAAGTTTCGTGTGTACGAGGGGCGAGATTCCCGTATTGAACCCCCAGAATATCCCCCCACTCTGGGTATTACCGGGAAACTTGTGTGGGTCATTATGCACCCACTGCTAGATAAGGGTTACCACCTGTATGTGGATAACTTTTATACTAGTATCCCCTTGTTCCACTCCCTGTCACAGCTGAGGATGGGGAAAACCTTCAGCCGTGCGATGACAGAAGATGGTGGTCGCTGCTCGACCAGGATGACAGAATTAAGGAGCAGGTCACCTCCTAATCGCATCCCTAATCTGACCCTGACTCCTAGCTGTATGAGCCGAACCTGATGGTAGGAGGGATCATACTCCGGAACCTTGAAGTCCCTGCTAGCCCTCAGGGTGGCCCTAAACTAGGAGCAGGGTAAGACAACCTGTTCCTCCTGGACACGGAGGAACAGGAGTCTCACTGGCCAAGCTGAAAGGAAAAGGCGAACACAAACAGACCTATGGATATGGCAGGAGAACTGCACTAGCTCCACCTACCTGCCACAGCCTTGCTGACTGGATCCCTGTGCTGACAAGCTGTAAATGAACACAGCAAAAACACATCCACACACAGGAACCCAGATCCATAGCTGCACCAAATAACAAAAGGAAAACATCAACTGAACATCACATATAACATAAACTTATGACCACAAGGGTGGTCCCCACTGGCAGATGGTGAATTACCAGGAGGATGTCTCCAGCAAAGCATGGCTGAAGAACCCCTCAGCTTCAGGTCTCCAAAGAGGCTTTATAGCCCAAAGTGGCCACACCCACACAGACACACACAGGAAAGGGAATTAACCCTTCCAACACCAACCAGGGAAGTGAAACCACTTAAAGGGGAATAAACACACAAACACACTGGAGCTGTTACCGCCAGCAATGACATGCGTGGCAACCATGTCCTGGGAGTCAGCCAAAAGGCCGAGACACTGCCACCACATGTACAATATACAACACGTTGCCACGGGCAGCCACCAGTGAAGGGAAGTGTCACAGTGCACACACCCAAACCTCGTGCACACCAAACAACACAAACAGCAAGCTGCCACATAAAAATGTTGCCAGCGGCAACCACAGGTGAGGCAACATACTTCAGCCCTCACCTGTGATTGACAACACAACCAAGACCACAGGCAACCGCATGCGGTTACAGGAGTCACGACCATGACCATGGTCGTGACAGTCCCTCGCTGCCAGATCCATGTCCGCTTGTGGGACCATGCAGAAAAATCAACGTGGCCTCCCTACCTACCCCCTCCAGGTACCTATCCTCAGGGGTGAGACCCGTGCCCTTACCAGTGGAAACCTGATGCTGGTCAGATATAAGGACAAGAGGGATGTCCTTGTACTGTGCACAATTCATGGTAACGGCATCGTCCCTGTGCGAGGTACCGTGGCAACGGTCCTTAAGCCCGATTGTATCGTCGACTATAATCAGTATATGGGAGTGGTTGATCTCTTTGATCAAGTCCTCAAGCCATATAATGCCATGCACAAAACCCGGGCATGGAACAAAAAAGTTGTGGTCTACTTGGTGCAGGTTGCCTTGTAAAACTCTTTTGTGCTGTCCTTGAGTGCTGGCAACACAGGGAAATTCCTCCAGTTCTATGATGCAGTCCTCAAGGACCTGATCTTTTCTGACCGGGAAAAAGCAGCCCGGAGTACCTCGGGAACTGGAAGTGCCGAGTGTGTAACAGGAGGGGGATATGGAAGGACACCACCACTCAGTGTGACACATGCTCAGATCATCCGGGCCTCTGCATTGACTGTTGCTTCAGGGAGTACCACACTTCCATGGAGTACTACATTTATAATCCCCTTCCCCAATTTTAATTCCATTTAGCCACTGACAATCGGAGAAAAACTATGGTTCTCAGACTTGAGACACTAAAACAAAATTTTTTTTTCCAAAAATATTATTTTGTAAAACTAAAATAATAACATATTAGATATCGCCGCATCCGTAAGAATTTTCTCTATAAAAACACCCCATGACATAACCCCTCAGATGAACACGGTCACATTTTTTAAATAAAAACGGTGCAAAAAAAGTTTTTTTTTGTCACCTTACATCACAAAAAGTGTAATAGCAAGCGATCAAAAAGTCATATGCCCCTCAAAATAGTGCTAATAAAACCATCCTCTCATCCTGCAAAAAAATGAGGCCCTACCTAAGACAATCGGCTAAAAACAAAAAAATAAATGACTTTTTCACACAACCGTTTTTTTTTTCCGTTTTGCAAGCCGTTTTTTGCGTTCCGTATATGGTCCGTATACGGAACCATTCATTTCAATGGTTCCTCAAAAAAACGGAATGTACTCTGTATGCATTCCGTTTCCGTATTTCCGTTTTTTCTGTTCTGTTTAAAGATAGAACATGTCCTATTATTGCCCGCAAATCACGTTCCGTGGCTCCATTCAAGTCAATGGGTCCGCAAAAAAAAACTGAACACATACGTATGTGTTCCGTATCCGTTCCGTTTTTTGTGGAGCCATCTATTGAAAATGTTATCCCCAGCCCAATTTATTTCTATGAAATTACTGTATACTGTATATGCCATACGGAAAAACGGAACGGGAAAACTGAATGGAAACGGAAACACAACGGAAACAAAAAACGGAACAACGGATCCGTTTAAAACGGACCGCAAAACACCGAAAAAGCCATACGGTCATGTGAAAGAGGCCTAACAGTGTAAAACCTAAATAAATTTTAAAAAAGTAAACATATTAGGTATCACCGCGTCCATAAGAATCTGCTCTATAAACATACCCAATGAGCTAACCCCTCAGAGGCACACGGTCAAAAACATAAAAATGGTGCCAAAATAGCTATTTTTGGGAAAGTTTTCCAATTTAATCCATTTTCTCCAGTAACAAAGAAAGGGTTAACAGCCAAACAAAACTTAATATTTATTACCCCGATTCTGCAGTTTACAGAAACACCCCATATGTGTTTGTAAACTGCTGTATGACCAAGCGGCAGGGCGCAGAAGGAAAGGAACCTCATATGGTTTCTGGAAGGCAGATTTTGATGGCCCATTTAAAGAACCCCTGATGCACCCCTGGAGTAGAAACTCTAAAAAAATGACCCCATCTAAGAAACTACACCCCTCAAGGTATTCAAAATGTATTTTACAAACTTGAGGAACACCTAAAGCCGGGGTGTCAAACTCAAATTCATCGGGGGCCGCATCAGCAGTTTGGTCACCATCAAAGGGCCGATTGTATCTGTAGGACTATGTGTCCACTCTTTATTATCATAAATTATTGTCACTGCATTCAATTATTACTGTTTTTTGTAATAATGTAAGTAATAACTAGCTCTGAAAGCTTGACCTGCAAGCGCTGACTGGGGTCACATAGCATTATACTGATTTATGATCTATGTAACCCTTACAGTTCTGGAATGTGTTGGATAACACTGACATAATGCTATCAGTGTTATCCAACACATTCCAAAACTGTAAGGGTTACCGTATTTTTTGCCCTATAAGACGCACCTAGGTTTTTGAGGAGGAAAATTAGAAAAAAAATATTTTGAATTAAAAGGTGTGCTTTTGGTGGGTTTTGAACTAATTGTGGTCTGTGGGTGGCACTGTTATGGGGGATCTGTGGATGGCACTGTTATGGGGGATCTGTGGGTGACAATTATGGGGGATCTGTGGGTGACACTTATGGGGGATTTGTGGGTGACACTTATGGGGGATCTGTGGGTGACACTTATGGGGGATCTGTGGGTGACACTTATGGGAGATCTGTGGGTGACACTTATGGGGGATCTGTGGGTGACACTTATGGGAGATCTGTGGGTGACACTTATGGGGGAACTGTGGGTGGCTCTTATGGGGGATCTGTGTATGACAGTTATGGGGGGGATCTGTGGATGACACATATATAGCATCTTATGCTATGTGTCATCCACAGATCCCCTCCATAGGTGTCCCTGTAGTAGTGAATGACCCTCAATACACGGGCTAGGGGCCGGCATCTGCTTTTATAATGACAGCGGGGCCCGTTCAGTGACTATTCTACTACACGGGCCCCGCTCACAGTATAATCGTATCTCTAATAGTTAATGGTTACCGTATGTATATAATCGCATAAGGAGCGCTGTGTATTACCGGTACTTACAACTACAAGCGCTCGCCGAGAGGAGGGAGGAGGCAGGCCGGGAGGACAGGCGCTGGCAGCGTGAGTCATACGTCATGCACCCACGCCGCCTGCTTTATTCATAAAGTGGGCGGCGCAGGTGCATGATGTATGACTCACACTGCCAGCGCCCATCCTCCCAGCCTGCCTCCTCCCTCCTCTCGGCGAGCGCTTATAGTTGTAAGTACCGGTAATACACAGTGCTCCTTATGCGATTATATACATACGGTACCATTAACTATTAGAGATACTATTATACAGTGAGTGGGGCCCGTGTAGTAGAATAGTCACTGCACGGGCCCCGCTGTCATTATAAAAGCAAATGCCGGCCCCCAGCCCCTCCTCCCTCACAGCTGATACACCCGATACAAGAGCCGGGAGGAGCTGGGGCCGCCTGCAGGAAGTGATAATAAAAGGTGAAGGCCGCGGCGGCTACGCGGGCTACATGATGAGGTCTGGCAGGCCGGATTCGGCCCGCGGGCCTTGTGTTTGACACCCGTGACCTAAAGGGTTAATAAACAGTTTATGTCAAATGGAGATGAAATTTCAGAATTTCTATTTTTGGTAACCTTGCCTCACAGAAAATTTATATAGAGCAACCAAAAATCATATGTACCCTAAAAATAGTCCTAACAAAACTGCCATATTACCCCGTAGTTTCCAAAATGGGGTCACTTTTATGGAGTTTTTACTCTAGGGGTGCATCAGGGGGGCTTCAAATGGTACATGGTGTAAATAAACCAGTCCAGCAAAATCTGCCTTCTAAAAACCACACGGCGCTCCTTTCTCTCTACGCCCTACCGTGTGCCGTACAGTAGTTTACGACCACATATGGGGTATTTCTGCAAACTACAGAATCAGGGCAATAAATATTGAGTTTTGTTTGTCTGTTAACCCTTGCTTTGTTACCTGAAAAAATGGATTACAATGGAAAATTTAAATTCTTAAATTTCATCTCCATTTGCCATTAAGGCTACTTTCACACTAGCGTTTGGGCGGATCCGTTTTGAACGGATCCGCTCATAATAATGCAGACGGAGGCTCCGTTCAGAACGGATCCGTCTGCATTATTTTTAGCATAGAACAGCTAAGTGTGAAAATAGCCTAGTACGGATCCGTCCAGACTTTCAATGTAAAGTCAATGGGGGACGGATCCGCTTGAAGATTGAGCCACATTGTGGCATCTTCAAACGGATCCGTCCCCATTAACTTACATTGAAAGTCTGGACGGATCCGCACGGATCCGCACGCCTCCGCACGGCCAGGCGGACACCCGAACGCTGCAAGCAGCGTTCAGCTGTCCGCCTGTCCGTGCGGAGGCGAGCGGAGCGGAGGCTGAACGCCGCCAGACTGATGCAGTCTGAGCGGATCCGCCTCCATTCAGACTGCATCAGGGCTGGACGGCTGCGTTCGGGTCCGCTCGTGAGCTCCTTCAAACGGAGCTCACGAGCGGACCAGCGAACGCTAGTGTGAAAGCAGCCTAACTCTTGTGGAACACCTAAAGGATTAACAAAGTTTGTAAAATCAGTTTTAAATACCTTGAGGGGTGTAGTTTCTTAGGTGGGGTCATTTTTGGGTGGTTTATATTATGTAAGCCTCACAAAGTGACTTCAGACCTAAACTGGTCTTTAAAAAGTGGGTTTTTACTTCCAATAGTAAATGCTCATGCCATAATAAGTACATTGTACAGACAGCTAGATATATCATTGAGCAAGAAACTCCAATTTCTATTATAATTTTTTTTTGCATAGACAAAGTATACGATTGAGTACAGAATATCTTAACAAAATCATAATATTCAAAACAGAGCAAAACGAAAGTCTGGGCCGTGTCTTCACATCAGCACTAATATACATATAGGTCAATTAGGATCAATCGAGACTATGCACGTGCAATCCAATCCAATCCGACCCCACGCCCCAACATCCCTAATGCAACCGTCTATCCCGACCCTGTACTCTCTGGTGTTGCTGGACACAGACCATCCCAGGACTCCTATAGCCGATCATATAGGGTAACTTCGAAAGTTTGATGAGCTAACATGTGCTCATAGGACTTTGTGGTATTTACCGCCCTGATAATCTCGTTGAGATCCGGGATAATGGTGCTTTTCCAATTCCTCATTATTGCTAACTTGGTGGCAAGTAATAAATGCAAAATGATAATCCTGGATTTGATAGGAATTTTGTCTAGGTCTATTAACAGCAGGGCAAGGGCTGGGTCTGGAGAAATCCGATGTCCAGCAACCCCAAATACTTTAATGAATACTTGGGTCCAGAGAGAAGAAATCTTAGGACATGCCCAAAGTATGTGAAGCAGCGTTCCCTTGCATCTGCAACCTCGCCAACACTCCAGATTGGTGTTCGGGAAGAACGTATGTAGCCTGACCGGGGTATAGTACCATCTAAGTGTTGTTTTAATGTAAGATTCTAAATGCGAGGAGCATTTAAGAGTGGAAATAGTGAGCCTGTTTGCAGCTGACCATTGCACAGGGGTAAATGTTTGTTCTAGGTCTGTTTCCCATGCTAGGAGTGGGGCTGTTTTGAGAAAAAGGTCTTTATCCCCTAAGTACATGTATAAGGGTTTAATCCCTGTGTGCGCAGATCTAGTCACGGACCACCGTATTAATAACTGAATGTGACCTTTGAGAGTGAATGAGGGGTTATTCGACAGCATGTGTCTTATTTTAAGGTAAGAGAAAGCTTCCCTTTGGGGGGTATTAAAAACCCGCTTAATGGTTTCAAAGGATTTCAAATCTGAGCTTGACTCCGGAAATCCCATCCTATGGAGTACCGAGAAGACAAACGACCAATTAACCCGGTCGAATGCCTTCTCGGTGTCCAGGGTGACCATCACTGTCGGTACCCGGGCCCGATTTACAAAGTCAATCAAGTTTAGTACCCTCCTGGAGTTATTCGTGATCTGACGCCCCTGTAAAAACCCTACTTGGTCTGGGGCCACTAGGGTGGGAATAATATCAGCTAAGCGGGTTGCTAAAATCTTAGCGTGGATCTTAAGATCTGTGTTAAGTAAGGAAATGGGGCGAAAGTTTTGTGGAATTGAAGGTTCTTTCCCGTATTTGGGCAGTGTCACAATGACAGCCTCTAGCATTTCCTTGGCAAGCCGGCTATAACTCTAGAGATTTCATCCTGAGAGATGGGAGCACAGAGGGATTCACTTTGGCATTTATCCAAAGAGGGTATAGTTATTGATCACAGAAAATTATCTATGTCTCTGGGGAAGGCAGGAGTAAATCCTGGTTCCCCCGTTAAACTATACAGTTGGGAATAATAAGACATAAATCTATTGGCTATAGCCTTCGGGTCGTACAGTTTATAGGATTTAGAGGGGTCCCAAAGAAATTATATTCTTGATTTCAAGGCCCTTGCTTTTACCCGTCCGGCTAGTAGTCTCCCTGCCTTGTTGGCTTGTGAATAGTACATAGTTTTAGTCCTTTTAAGAGAGAGTTCATATGTGTGCAGGAAACTTTCTCTAAGCTGGGATCTAAGGAGTCTGAGCTTTTCAGAGAACTCTAGTGACGGGGAGACCTTGTTTTGTGCTTCCACGTTCTGAATTTGCATTATAAGGTCATTTTGGTGTTTCTCCTTCAATTTTTTATGCCTATGACTCAGCTTCAGTAGCATGCCCCTTATGAACGCCTTGTGAGCCGTCCATATAATGGTTGGGTCCGACACTGAGGCAGCATTGAATTAAAAATATTCCATTAAGGCAGCAGACACCTCAGATTGGTACTTATTATTAGCTAGTATGAGTTTGTTAGCCCTTCATATCGGATTTGGTGGGGTGACAAATTCTTCTGCCAATTCCAAGAACACTGGAGCGTGATCCGACCAAGTAATTGTCCCAATAGAGGACCATACAGAAGCAGCTAGGGAAGCCCTGTCTACTAGAATCAGGTCAATACAGAAGTAGGTTTGATGTGCAGGTGAGTAATATGAGAAATCCTTCTCAGAGGCATGATGAATGCGCCATACGTCATACAGAGAGTTAGCCAGTAGTGACGGTGCAAGAGCAGTGGGGCAAGTTCTTGCAAGGGAGGAGGAGTCTTGGGACAGGTCAGGGACTAAATTAAAATCCCCACAAATTATAACTCTACCCTCCCGCAGGGACTGTACTTTTTTAAAGAGCTTGTTTAAAAACTGCATAGGCCGTACATTCGGGGCGTACACCCCTACTAGAGTGTAAGTGACATTATTTATAGAACACACATGTATGACATAATGTCCCCCTGAATCTACTACTGTGATCTTCTCTGTGTGTGCCACTGAGTTCCGTATGGCTAAAAGCACTCCCCTCTTTTTGCCTATACCGTGGGAATGAATCAATGTTGGAAAAGTTGGATGCTTTAACCTCCCAACATCTGCCTCCACTATATGTGTCTCTTGTGCACAAAAAACATCACATTTGATCGAAAGGGCTTCCCTCCACATCATCCGCCTCTTGAATGGACTATTTAAGCCCCTGACATTTAAGGAACCTACTGTCAATACCATCGTATTAGGTGTAGAGCTGTATATGGAAAATCGTTCAGATGATGCAGAGGGAGGCACACATTAACACATTGCATAACAATCAGATGCATGGTAAAATTGGGACACGGTTCAAAGGAAAAGTATAGATAGATAACTATGAACATAAACATAGAGAACCAGAACTTGCTGCCCAAGTATTGGGGCAGTAATGGAGTAGCACAAGAGTTAGAACGCAAAAAACCCCTTGTAATCTTCGTGAGGGGGAAACAGTCATGCCTACCACAAGGAGGATCAAAGAGGGTGTAAAAAATCCCCGCTCCTGCTGAATGCAAAGTATATGAAAGAACCCTTCATCGGTGTTTCTTCTGACGGCGTCTTTCTACTCGATGCCACTCTCCATCTTCTGGTAGATATTGGTGCTGGTTCGCAGGAGGGACCTCAGCCGCCGTGATATTCCAAGTGGCTAACACAGCTTTCCTCTCCTCCACCGAGCATATTACCACCACAGCTCCATTTCTCTGAACTAGCAATTTTACAGGATCACCCCAATAGTAGGGAATGGAGTGAGATCTCAATGCTAAGGTAATGGGAGCTAGAGTATGGCGTAATTGCATGGTGGCTATAGATAGATGCGCAAAAAGCTTCACTTGCTGGTACGGGTCCGGCAAGGCGTACATTTTCCTTGCAGCTGCCAGGGTGTCCTCTTTAGCATGGTAGAAATGCAAGCGGGCCAAAACATCCCGTGCCGTATTGTCAGGTAAGTGCTTTGGCTTGGCAATCCTGTGGGCCCGATCAATGATGAGATCTTGCTCGGTGCAGGCAGGTAAAAGAAGCTTAATCAGCCCTTGTAGGCCTGGAGGTCTGTAGCCAGGACCGTCTCAGGCACTCCACGCAGTTTCAAATTGTCTCTGCGGGACCAGTCCTCTAGGTCTGCCACCTTTGCTCGGAGGTATGTAATTTCCTCCGACTGGGCATCGTGAGAGTCTATCAAGCTGTTATGCGATTCAGCAAATTCGCCCATATTTTGTTCAACATGCTGAAATCTGTTGCCTAGTTTAGTGACAGATGTTTGACAAGGCATGATGAGCTGCGACAAATGGGTGGTGACCGAGTGGTTAAAGGCCAGAAACATGGCTTTTAGTAAGAAGCTGGACGCAGATTTATCGTCTGTAGGGAATTTGTGAAGCACCTCTGTCAAGGTGCCGTTATCTTACAGGCTCTCATGTTCTTCTGCCGCGGGGCCTTGTAGTCTAGGCCTCTGCTTTGCCGGACTTGTTGTAGGGGACCGTTGTGCAGCACTACTGCACCCCGTCTTGTCCGCTCTTATATTGTTCACGTTCTAACCTGACTGGGTATGCTGCGGGGAACTTTGAGGGCTCTGTCGTTGCGAGCTTCCATCGTCTGAGGCTCGGGGAGAGCAGACACTTGCGGATGATCTGGAGGTAGGCTCTGCATGCAGGTCCCGTGTGCCGGTGCCATCTTTGTCCCGATCTTGGCCAAAGAAAAATTCTAGCTTGCCTTGCTTCTTCATGCTCCGTTTTCCCCTGGTCGTCATCATCAGGGAAGGTTCCGGTACCGGCAGGTCGAGATTAAAGAGCAAATAGCGGGATCTGCTAGACTGGAACGCTTTGCTGGAGCTTGGAGCTCTGTGATCAAGTGGCCATACTCCTCGGCTGCGTGGCCACGCCCCCTAAAAAATGGGGTTTTGAACATTTCTGAAAAATGTCAAAATTTGCTTCTAAAATTCTAAGCCTTGTAACATCCCCAAAAAATAAAATGGTCCCAGAAAACCTATGACTCTGAGTCGCCCTGATAATCCCTCAAATAAAGAAGGGATGAACAGGAGACTCCACCGGCCTAGCTGCAAGGAAAAAAGAGGAGACTGTATAGATTAAATGGATCAGCAGGTTAGCACACCATACAACACACTTACCTGCCGCAGAAACACTGACTGGAACCCTAACATGAGTATTGTTGCCACAAAAAAACACACTCAGGTTCCCAAAATGATCCAAACATGAAGTAGTCATATGGGGAATGTAAAGTAATAACTATTTTTGGAGGTATTACTATGTATTATAGAAGTAGAGAAATTGAAACCTGGAAATTTGCAAATTTTTGGTAAATTTTGTATTTTTTTATAAATAAAAATATATTTTTTTACTCCATTTTACCAGTGTCATGAAGTACAATATGTGACGAAAAAACATTCTCAGAATGGCCTGGATAAGTAAAAGCGTTTTAAAGTTATTCATACATAAAGTGACACTGGTCAGATTTGCAAAAAATGGCCTGGTCCTTAAGGTGAAAATGAGCCCAGTCATAAGGGGTTAAGGTGATAACTTCTTGGATGGGGCCTTTAATTATCTGATTATTTGTTCAGTGTGGTTTACATTACTTCTTTGAATTTGCAACTAAAGACAAAACCGTTTGATAATGATGGCGCAATCATTAACATTCAACGTGTATGGGGGAAAAGATTATTAATATGATTGCTCATTGTCTCATCCCCATTTGGTATGCATTTGCTGGCAGCATATCCCCTGTATAGATGGGGAGATGTTCTGTTGAAAATGATTTTTATGCCAACATAAAAGATGTGATCAACCGACAAACAAGGTCGTTTGTTGGCTGAACATTGGGCATGTTTACATATGGCAGTGATCGAGAATGAAGGTTTACCAGGACATGCTGTTGTCTGCTTATCAGCTCATGTAGAAGGACTTTAGTTTTGCTTATGTTAACCTCTTTATAATAACCAAGTCACAATCTTCCAGGTCCCATAAGCTGTGATACTGTAAGTTGGCAGTCACATATATGTTTTAGCTGTCTTGGTACCTGCCAGTGAAATTCAAGTATTGTTACTTTGCCATACCATTCAATAACTTTCCTTTCAATAATTTTAGAGTTAAAATAACTGCAGGAGTCAGCAGCAAACATTGTCATAATACTGAAAATTGTCAACAGGAAATACACTTAGCATTTTGGTGAAGGTGTATACATAGGTCAGGAGAAGCATAACCTAATTTTCAAATATATGAAGCAGCCTTTGATGGGAAAGACAAACAATTAAAATGCTGTTAAATCTTATACGCTTGATGCATCATGCCTCTTATACGAGTCATGCAATCATTCTAATCAGAAATGAGCAAATTGACTTGGAATTCACTCAAACTTTCTCAAAATTTGTTTTAGACAAATCAGAGAGAGAAACTCGTAGTGCTCCTATAAAAGAGAGACATGCAAAAGAAAGAAAACTAAATGTGTCCACCTTTGTTTCCAACTCTGGAAAAGAGACAGGGAAACTGGTCCTTCTTCCAAAAGGAAAGGAGACACTGAGTGTCTCAAACCAGCAAACAGCACTTTCTGGGTGACTGCCCGTTATCAGTAGGGATGAGCGAACTCGAACTGTATAGTTCGGGTTCGTACCGAATTTTGGGGTGTCCGTGACACGGACCCGAACCCGGACATTTTCGTAAAAGTCCGGGTTCGGGTTCGGTGTTCGTCACTTTCTTGGCGCTTTTGTGACGCTTTCTTGGCGCTTTTTGAAAGGCTGCAAAGCAGCCAATCAACAAGCGTCATACTACTTGCCCCAAGAGGCCGTCACAGCCATGCCTACTATTGGCATGGCTGTGATTGGCCAGAGCACCATGTGACCCAGCCTCTATTTAAGCTGGAGTCACATAGCGCCGCCCGTCACTCTGCTCTGATTAGCGTAGGGAGAGGTTGCGGCTGCGACAGTAGGGCGAGATTAGGCAGATTAACTCCTCCAAAGGACTTGATTAATCGATCGATCTGCAGCTGTGCATCATTGAGCTGCTGAAATTCAATTGCTCACTGTTTTTAGGCTGCCCAGACCGTTTGTCAGTCACTTTTTTCTGGGGTGATCGGCGGCCATTTTGTGTCTTGTGGTGCGCCAGCACAAGCTGCGACCAAGTGCATTTAAACCCTCAATGGTGTGGTTGTTTTTTGGCTAAAGCCTACATCAGGGTAAAGCTGTCACACCAAGTGCATTTAACCAGCAATAGTCTGTTTATTTTTGGCCATATACTACATCAGGGGCAAGCTGCGCCTGTCACCAAGTGCATTTAACCCTCAATGGTGTGGTTGTTTTTTGGCTAAAGCCTACATCAGGGTGAAGCTGTCACACCAAGTGCATTTAACCAGCAATAGTCTGTTTATTTTTGGCCATATACTACATCAGGGGCAAGCTGCGCCCGTCACCAAGTGCATTTAACCCTCAGTAGTGTGGTTGGTCAAGCTGTGACAACCAAGTGCATTTAACCAGCAATAGTCTGTTCATTTTTTGGCCATATACTAAATCAGGGGCAAGCTGCGCCCGTCACCAAGTGCATTTAACCAGCAATAGTCTGTTCATTTTTTGGCCATATACTACATCAGGGGCAAGCTGCGCCCGTCACCAAGTGCATTTAACCCTCAGTAGTGTGGTTGGTCAAGCTGTCAGACCAAGTGCATTTAACCAGCAATAGTCTGTTCATTTTTTGGCCATATACTACTTAAGGGGCAAGCTGCGCCTGTCACCAAGTGCATTTAACCCTCAATGGTGTGGTTGTTTTTTGGCTAAAGCCTACATCAGGGTGAAGCTGTCACACCAAGTGCATTTAACCAGCAATAGTCTGTTCATTTTTTGGCCATATACTAAATCAGGGGCAAGCTGCGCCCGTCACCAAGTGCATTTAACCCTCAGTAGTGTGGTTGGTCAAGCTGTGACACCAAGTGCATTTAACCAGCAATAGTCTGTTCATTTTTTGGCCATATACTAAATCAGGGGCAAGCTGCGCCCGTCACCAAGTGCATTTAACCAGCAATAGTCTGTTCATTTTTTGGCCATATACTACATCAGGGGCAAGCTGCGCCCGTCACCAAGTGCATTTAACCCTCAGTAGTGTGGTTGGTCAAGCGGTCACACCAAGTGCATTTAACCAGCAATAGTGTGGTTATTTTTTGGCCATATCCCAGTCTAATTCTGTCACTAAATCCATACCGGTCACCCAGCACCTAAATACTAGGCCTCAAATCTATATCCCGCTAAATCTGTCGTTACCGCTGTACTGTTGTGGCTGGGCAAGTTATTTAGTGTCCGTCAAAGCACATTTTTTGTTCAGGGTTGAAATACAATTCCCAATTTAGCAATTTCATAATTTAGTGGTTTCTGCTATATCAGAGCTATTTGAAATCTATCCCTAAAAGGGTATATAATATTCAAGGTGCACATAGGGTCATTCAGAATAACTTCACACACACGCTACTGTGCATTTCCAAGTCTAATTCTGTCACTAAATCCATACCGGTCACCCAGCGCCTAAATACTAGGCCTCAAATTTATATCCCGCTAAATCTCTCGTTACCGCTGTCCTGTTGTGGATGGGAAAGTTATTTAGTGTCCGTCAAAGCACATTTTTTGTTCTGGGTTGAAATACAATTCCCAATTTAGCAATTTCATAATTTAGTGGTTTCTGCTATATCAGAGCTATTTGAAATCTATCCCTAAAAGGGTATATAATATTCAAGGTGCACATAGGGTCATTCAGAATAACTTCACACACACCATACTGTGCATTTCCAAGTCTAATTCTGTCACTAAATCCATACCGGTCACCCAGCGCCTAAATACTAGGCCTCAAATTTATATCCCGCTAAATCTCTCGTTACCGCTGTCCTGTTGAGGATGGGAAAGTTATTTAGTGTCCGTCAAAGCACATTTTTTGTTCTGGGTTGAAATACAATTCCCAATTTAGCAATTTCATAATTTAGTGGTTTCTGCTATATCAGAGCTATTTGAAATCTATCCCTAAAAGGGTATATAATATTCAAGGTGCACATAGGGTCATTCAGAATAACTTCACACACACGCTACTGTGCATTTCCAAGTCTAATTCTGTCACTAAATCCATACCGGTCACCCAGCGCCTAAATACTAGGCCTCAAATTTATATCCCGCTAAATCTCTCGTTACCGCTGTACTGTTGTGGCTGGGAAAGTTATTTAGTGTCCGTCAAAGCACATTTTTTGTTCTGGGTTGAAATACAATTCCCAATTTAGCAATTTCATAATTTAGTGGTTTCTGCTATATCAGAGCTATTTGAAATCTATCCCTAAAAGGGTATATAATATTCAAGGTGCACATAGGGTCATTCAGAATAACTTCACACACACGCTACTGTGCATTTCCAAGTCTAATTCTGTCACTAAATCCATACCGGTCACCCAGCGCCTAAATACTAGGCCTCAAATTTATATCCCGCTAAATCTCTCGTTACCGCTGTCCTGTTGTGGATGGGAAAGTTATTTAGTGTCCGTCAAAGCACATTTTTTGTTCTGGGTTGAAATACAATTCCCAATTTAGCAATTTCATAATTTAGTGGTTTCTGCTATATCAGAGCTATTTGAAATCTATCCCTAAAAGGGTATATAATATTCAAGGTGCACATAGGGTCATTCAGAATAACTTCACACACACGCTACTGTGCATTTCCAAGTCTAATTCTGTCACTAAATCCATACCGGTCACCCAGCGCCTAAATACTAGGCCTCAAATTTATATCCCGCTGAATTTGAATACAATACATTGGGCCAAATAATATTTTTGTTGTTGTGGTGAACCATAACAATGAGGAAAACATCTAGTAAGGGACGCGGACGTGGACATGGTCGTGGTGGTGTTAGTGGACCCTCTGGTGCTGGGAGAGGACGTGGCCGTTCTGCCACATCCACACGTCCTAGTGTACCAACTACCTCAGGTCCCAGTAGCCGCCAGAATTTACAGCGATATATGGTGGGGCCCAATGCCGTTCTAAGGATGGTAAGGCCTGAGCAGGTACAGGCATTAGTCAATTGGGTGGCCGACAGTGGATCCAGCACGTTCACATTATCTCCCACCCAGTCTTCTGCAGAAAGCGCACAGATGGCGCCTGAAAACCAACCCCATCAGTCTCTTATGCTGTTTGAAGACTCCGCTGGCAGGGTTTCCCAAGGGCATCCACCTAGCCCTTCCCCAGCGGTGAAAGACATAGAATGCACTGACGCACAACCACTTATGTTTCCTGATGATGAGGACATGGGAATACCACCTCAGCACGTCTCTGATGATGACGAAACACAGGTGCCAACTGCTGCGTCTTTCTGCAGTGTGCAGACTGAACAGGAGGTCAGGGATCAAGACTGGGTGGAAGACGATGCAGGGGACGATGAGGTCCTAGACCCCACATGGATTGAAGGTCGTGCCACTGACTTTCACAGTTCGGAGGAAGAGGCAGTGGTGAGACCGAGCCAACAGCGTAGCAAAAGAGGGAGCAGTGGGCAAAAGCAGAACACCTGCCGCCAAGAGACTCCGCCTGCTACTGACCGCCGCCATCTGGGACCGAGCACCCCAAAGGCAGCTTCAAGGAGTTCCCTGGCATGGCACTTCTTCAAACAATGTGCTGACGACAAGACCCGAGTGGTTAGCACGCTGTGCCATCAGAGCCTGAAGCGAGGCATTAACGTTCTGAACCTGAGCACAACCTGCATGACCAGGCACCTGCATGCAAAGCATGAACTGCAGTGGAGTAAACACCTTAAAACCAAGGAAGTCACTCAGGCTCCCCCTGCTACCTCTTCTGCTGCTGCCGCCTCGGCCTCTTCTGCTGCTGCCGCCTCGGCCTCTTCCTCCGCCTCTGGAGGAACGTTGGCACCTGCCGCCCAGCAAACAGGGGATGTACCACCAACACCACCACCACCACCTCCATCACCAAGCGTCTCAACCATGTCACACGCCAGCGTTCAGCTCTCCATCTCACAAACATTTGAGAGAAAGCGTAAATTCCCACCTAGCCACCCTCGATCCCTGGCCCTGAATGCCAGCATTTCTAAACTACTGGCCTATGAAATGCTGTCATTTAGGCTGGTGGACACAGACAGCTTCAAACAGCTCATGTCGCTTGCTGTCCCACAGTATGTTGTTCCCAGCCGCCACTACTTCTCCAAGAGAGCCGTGCCTTCCCAGCACAACCAAGTATCCGATAAAATCAAGTGTGCACTGCGCAACGCCATCTGTAGCAAGGTCCACCTAACCACAGATACGTGGACTAGTAAGCACGGCCAGGGACGCTATATCTCCCTAACTGCACACTGGGTAAATGTAGTGGCAGCTGGGCCCCAGGCGGAGAGCTGTTTGGCGCACGTCCTTCCGCCGCCAAGGATCGCAGGGCAACATTCTTTGCCTCCTGTTGCCACCTCCTCCTTCTCGGCTTCCTCCTCCTCTTCTTCCACCTGCTCATCCAGTCAGCCACACACCTTCACCACCAACTTCAGCACAGCCCGGGGTAAACGTCAGCAGGCCATTCTGAAACTCATATGTTTGGGGGACAGGCCCCACACCGCACAGGAGTTGTGGCGGGGTATAGAACAACAGACCGACGAGTGGTTGCTGCCGGTGAGCCTCAAGCCCGGCCTGGTGGTGTGTGATAATGGGCGAAATCTCGTTGCAGCTCTGGGACTAGCCAATTTGACGCACATCCCTTGCTTGGCGCATGTGCTGAATTTGGTGGTGCAGAAGTTCATTCACAACTACCCCGACATGTCAGAGCTGCTGCATAAAGTGCGGGCCGTCTGTTTGCGCTTCCGGCGTTCACATCCTGCTGCTGCTCGCCTGTCTGCGCTACAGCGTAACTTCGGCCTTCCCGCTCACCGCCTCATATGCGACGTGCCCACCAGGTGGAACTCCACCTTGCACATGCTGGACAGACTGTGCGAGCAGCAGCAGGCCATAGTGGAGTTTCAGCTGGAGCACGCACGGGTCAGTCGCACTACAGAACACTACCACTTCACCACCAATGACTGGGCCTCCATGCGAGACCTGTGTGCCCTGTTGCGCTGTTTCGAGTACTCCACCAACATGGCCAGTGGCGATGATGCCATTATCAGCGTTACAATACCACTTCTATGTCTCCTTGAGAAAACACTTAGGGCGATGATGGAAGAGGAGGTGGCCCAGGAGGAGGAGGAGGAAGAGGAGGAGGAAGAGGGGTCATTTTTAGCACTTTCAGGCCAGTCTCTTCGAAGTGACTCAGAGGGAGGTTTTTGGCAACAGCAGAGGCCAGGTACAAATGTGGCCAGCCAGGGCCCACTACTGGAGGACGAGGAGGATGAGGTGGAGGAGGATGAGGATGAAGCATGGTCACAGCGGGGTGGCACCCAACGCAGCTCGGGTCCATCACTGGTGCGTGGCTGGGGGGAAAGGCAGGACGATGACGATACGCCTCCCACAGAGGACAGCTTGTCCTTACCCCTGGGCAGCCTGGCACACATGAGCGACTACATGCTGCAGTGCCTGCGCAACGACAGCAGAGTTGCCCACATTTTAACCTGTGCGGACTACTGGGTTGCCACCCTGCTGGATCCACGCTACAAAGACAATGTGCCCACCTTACTTCCTGCACTGGAGCGTAATAGGAAGATGCGCTAGTATAAGCGCACGTTGGTAGACGCGCTACTGAGAGCATTCCCAAATGTCACAGGGGAACAAGTGGAAGCCCAAGGCCAAGGCAGAGGAGGAGCAAGAGGTCGCCAAGGCAGCTGTGTCACGGCCAGCTCCTCTGAGGGCAGGGTTAGCATGGCAGAGATGTGGAAAACTTTTGTCAACACGCCACAGCTAACTGCACCACCACCTGATACGCAACGTGTTAGCAGGAGGCAACATTTCACTAACATGGTGGAACAGTACGTGTGCACACCCCTCCACGTACTGACTGATGGTTCGGCCCCATTCAACTTCTGGGTCTCTAAATTGTCCACGTGGCCAGAGCTAGCCTTTTATGCCTTGGAGGTGCTGGCCTGCCCGGCAGCCAGCGTTTTGTCTGAACGTGTATTCAGCACGGCAGGGGGCGTCATTACAGACAAACGCAGCCGCCTGTCTACAGCCAATGTGGACAAGCTGACGTTCATAAAAATGAACCAGGCATGGATCCCATAGGCCCTGTCCGTCCCTTGTCCAGATTAGACATTAACTACCTCCCCTTAACCATATATTATTGGACTCCAGGGCACTTCCTCATTCAATCCTATTTTTATTTTCATTTTACCATTATATTGCGAGGCTACCCAAAGTTGAATGAACCTCTCCTCTGTCTGGGTGCCAGGGCCTAAATATATGCCAATGGACTGTTCCAATGTTGGGTGACGTGAAGCCTGATTCTCTGCTATGACATGCAGACTAATTCTCTGCTGACATGAAGCCAGATCCTCTGTTACGGGACCTCTCTCCTCTGCCTGGGTGCTGGGCTTAAATATCTGACAATGGACTGTTGCAGTGGTGGCTGACGTGAAGCCTGATTTTCTGCTATGACATGCAGACTGATTCTCTGCTGACATGAAGCCAGATTGTCTGTTACGGGACCTCTCTCCTCTGCCTGGGTGCTGGGCCTAAATATATGCCAATGGACTGTTGCAGTGGTGGCTGACGTGAAGCCTCATTCTCTGCTATGACATGCAGACTAATTCTCTGCTGACATGAAGACAGATTGTCTGTTACGGGACCTCTCTCCTCTGCCTGGGTGCTGGGCCTAAATTTATGACAATGGACTGTTGCAGTGGTGGCTGACATGAAGCCTGATTCTCTGCTATGACATGCAGACTGATTCTCTGCTGACATGAAGCCAGATTGTCTGTTACGGGACCTCTCTCCTCTGCCTGGGTGCTGGGCCTAAATTTATGACAATGGACTGTTGCAGTGGTGGCTGACGTGAAGCCTCATTCTCTGCTATGACATGCAGACTAATTCTCTGCTGACATGAAGCGAGATCCTCTGTTACGGGACCTCTCTCCTCTGCCTGTGTGCTGGGCCTAAATATATGCCAATGGACTGTTGCACTGGTGGCTGACGTGAAGCCTGATTCTCTGCTATGATATGAAGACTGATTCTCTGCTGACATGAAGACAGATTGTCTGTTACGGGACCTCTCTCCTCTGCCTGGGTGCTGGGCCTAAATTTATGACAATGGACTGTTGCAGTGGTGGGTGACGAGAAGCCTGATTCTCTGCTATGACATGCAGACTAATTCTCTGCTGACCTGAAGCCAGATTGTCTGTTACGGGACCTCTCTCCTCTGCCTGGGTGCTGGGCCTAAATATATGCCAATGGACTGTTGCAGTGGTGGCTGACGTGAAGCCTCATTCTCTGCTATGACATGCAGACTAATTCTCTGCTGACATGAAGCCAGATTGTCTGTTACGGGACCTCTCTCCTCTGCCTGGGTGCTGGGCCTAAATTTATGACAATGGACTGTTGCAGTGGTGGGTGACGTGAAGCCTGATTCTCTGCTATGACATGTAGACTGATTCTCTGCTGACATGAAGCCAGATTGTCTGTTACGGGACCTCTCTCCTCTGCCTGGGTGCTGGGCCTAAATATATGCCAATGGACTGTTGCAGTGGTGGCTGGCGTGAAGCCTCATTCTCTGCTATGACATGCAGACTAATTCTCTGCTGACATGAAGCCAGATTGTCTGTTACGGGACCTCTCTCCTCTGCCTGGGTGCTGGGCCTAAATATATGACAATGGACTGTTGCACTGGTGGGTGACGTGAAGCCTGATTCTCTGCTATGACATGAAGACTGATTCTCTGCTGACATGAAGCCAGATTGTCTGTTACGGGACCTCTCTCCTCTGCCTGGGTGCTGGGCCTAAATATATGACAATGGACTGTTGCAGTGGTGGGTGACGTGAAGCCTGATTCTTTGCTATGACATGAAGACTGATTCTCTGCTGACATGAAGCCAGATTGTCTGTTACGGGACCTCTCTCCTCTGCCTGGGCCTAAATTTATGACAATGGACTGTTGCAGTGGTGGGTGACGTGAAGCCTGATTCTCTGCTATGACATGCAGACTGATTCTCTGCTGACATGAAGCCAGATTGTCTGTTACGGGACCTCTCTCCTCTGCCTGGGTGCTGGGCCTAAATTTATGACAATGGACTGTTGCAGTGGTGGCTGACGTGAAGCCTGATTCTCTGCTATGACATGCAGACTGATTCTCTGCTGACATGAAGCCAGATCCTCTGTTACGGGACCTCTCTCCTCTGCCTGGGTCCTGGGCCTAAATTTATGAAAATGGACTGTTGCAGTGGTGGGTGACGTGAAGCCTGATTCTCTGCTATGACATGAAGACTGATTCTCTGCTGACATGAAGCCAGATTGTCTGTTACGGGACCTCTCTCCTCTGCCTGGGTGCCGGGGCCTAAATATCTGAGAATGGACTGTTCCAGTGGTGGGTGACGGGAAGCCAGATTCTCTGCTATGGGACCTCTCTCCAATTGATTTTGGTTAATTTTTATTTATTTAATTTTTATATTTATTCATTTCCCTATCCACATTTGTTTGCAGGGGATTTACCTACATGTTGCTGCCTTTTGCAGCCCTCTAGCCCTTTTCTGGGCTGTTTTACAGCCGTTTTAGTGCCGAAAAGTTCGGGTCCCCATTGACTTCAATGGGGTTCGGGTTCGGGACGAAGTTCGGATCGGGTTCGGATCCCGAACCCGAACATTTCCGGGAAGTTCGGCCGAACTTCTCGAACCCGAACATCCAGGTGTTCGCTCAACTCTAGTTATCAGAACTGAGCAGAGAAAAGTAGCTTAGCTGCCTGAGTGGCCTTGGTTGGGGTAGTATTTCACCTTATGGAAAGTGCTGAGTATGCATGAGGAGTATTGTGATCCAGGCAATGCTCCTCTGGGTTTCTGGGAAAAATATATGCAAAACAGCACATCTTACATCTGCTGGCATCATAGGCTTAATTTTGCTTAAATTTCTTTCCTTTTCAAAGGGAAGATAATTTGAATATCTTTCCCTGACTTTGTTAAAGGCAGTAAGTCATCTCTGATGTCCTACTGCCTAGTGATATATGAATATCCAGTGGATAGTCAGTAAGGGGTTAAAGATAGATAGCCAAAGCAAACTTTTGAATTGTAGATCATAAAATCAAAGGTTTCCTTATGTCACATGGTGCAAGAAGGCAATTCTGCCTGGACATGACTTATGTCCTCCCTGTTAATTGCTAAGTGATCTTATATTACATCATCATGCTCATATTTATCACTAGAGATGAGGAAATCCGAATTCAGTCATTATTTGCACCATTAGTTGAATAAGTTCAGTTATGTCAGCAGGTAAGATTCCAGCCCTTTCTTGATGGATAGCTGTCTCATGAGCACATTTACCCTTCACCTATGGCACTAGGTATATATGCATACACAGATTGATCCATCATGTATTTCATGCTCTGAAGAAAGAAGCTGTTGATCAATATTTCAGGTTTCTACATCCTGACAAGAATTGCCATGAAAGAAAAAGCTCTTTAATGATTTCTGTCTATGTAGTAGTGATACAATATGCAATAAGCATGCAATTTGAGAGTCATTTTGAAGAACATGCTTGAAGGCTTTTGATATCATCAGATATGTGAAGCGAATACTAACTACCTGCCACAGAAATAATGCTAGAATAGTAATACATAAATGCAGGTTATGGCAAACCTACAATTACAGGACACTATATTAGTTGTTATATACTTCATCCTAATAAGATTGCAGTTAGCACCTTTTTTTGGGTAAACTGTGGATGTATGAGATAAAAACATATGGTGTAAATTACCCAGTTTGATAAATGCAGGTATTACCTCATGTGGATATGGCATAAAAGTCAGACCAGCCATTTAAAGTTCTGGAAATAAATATGCCTGAGTGTAAAATAACTGGTAGGGCTACTGGTATATGGACCATAGACTTTATATGAGCCGCACACTTCTCTGCTTGGCTTTCCCATACTGTATCTGGAAAAAGTTCACCAGAACGTAGGCGGCACAGCATACAGCTGATCACTGCTACATTTTCATTCCACTAATCAATGGGAGTCTTAGCAGACCCAAACCAACCCATTAATATATATTTTTAATGACAGGGGTCCCTTAAAGTGAATGTTATATTAACTATTGCTACAGAATTGTTATTTTATGTGGAATGTAAGTAGTTACTAAAGCAGACATGTCAGGAAAGTGGTAAGTACTCTTTTATTCTATGTCTAGGTGATTTGTAGCTCTATATAAAATAGGCTCATCTGAAGGTAATATAAGGTATATAAATCAGCATATCATTTAGTAACTATTATTATTTATTTGTATAAAGTCATTATCTTCAGTTTTACATAGCATAATATTGAGGTTAGACACATTATCAATTACCAAACAGTGAGCAAAGACACTGGATATTAAAGGGGTTGTACCACTTTAGCAAATGGCATTTATCATGTAGACAAACTTAATACAAGACACTTACTAATGTACTGTGATTGTCCATATTGCTTCCTTTTTTGGTTTGATTCATTTTTCAATCACAATGTACACTGCTCGTTTCCATGGTTACAGACCACGCTGCAATCCAGCTGTGGTGGCCATGCTTGCACAGTACAGGAAAAAGCCCTGGCAGGGTGGTCATAAACCATGGAAACGAGTAGTATATAATATAATGTAAAAATAAATCAGGCTTGTAAAGGGTGCAATATTGACAATCACAATACATTAGTAAATGCCTTGTGTTAACTTTCTCTACATGATAAATGCCATTTTCTATTATGAGACAACGCCTTTAATATATGTTTTTCTGCGGCACTATATTGCACCTGCACCATTTTCAGTTTGTGCCATATTTCTGAGTTTGATTGTTATATGTGTCTAAATCTATGATGTATTAGACAATGGTAAAGCAAAGATGTGACACAATGAGTCACAAAGATCCCTATTTACAACACAATATGCCACAAATATCCCTATTTGCACTGCAATGTGCTACTGGTCTGTGTACTATCCAGAATGTTAAACCGCTTTTAATATCACCACAAATCTGGCATAGTTTTTGTCTAAAACGTGCCAAAAACCATGTAAGACTGTGACAAAACAAGGTGCAAACTAGGACAAGGGAAAAAGTTGGTGCACAAGTTATCTAAAAAACTAACGTTTAGCACGTCATAAATGAAAGAAAATTCTGGCTTCGTACATTTGACACAGCAAGTGTGTGCCACAAATTCTGGCACAGATCAAGACATTTTCCAGGCACAGTAAGATTGATATCTGCCACAGTGTGATACAATCAAATACAGATTTACAATATACTGTAGGTATAAGCTACACAAATTCACACCCTATAAGAAATAAATGGAAGTGAGCAGCACTAAACACATCAGGTAGAAACATAGGTTGAGGGAATCCTCAGGCCTGATTGTATGCTAGCTGGAAAAAGTGAATTTCGATTTGAAGGAAATCAGAGTGATAAGGCTCATGCACATGAACATATGTTTTTTCCATGTCAGTTCCGTTTTTTGTTGCGACCCGTATGCGGAACCAATCACTTCAATGAGGCCACAAAAAACGGAAAGGACTTCATGCGCATTCTGTTATTGTATGTCCACATTGCTGAAAAAAATAGAACTATTATTGTCTGCATTACATCTGTTAGGGGCCAGCTGTTCTGCAAAATATGGAATACACATGGCTGGGATCCGTGTTCTGCAGATCCACAATTTGCAGACCGCAAAACATTCAATCGTCGTGTGCATGAGCCCTTAGAAAGAGGAATAAAGTATGAAAAAGAAGAGTCAAGCCAGAGATGTCTTGTTGCATGGTGGCTGTTATCAATGAATCAAAGAATAAATCTAAAACATAAAAAAAATTGGAAGGGTATTTAAAGGGTAAAATAAAAATTTAGAATTGGATTATTTTTTGTCACGGACAGCTAGTGGCAGTACTAACAAAGAACGGTGGCATTAGAAGAACACCAGAAGTGGTAGAGCCATGTGGCAGAGTTTAGAATAGACTGAACTGGTGTTAACTAGGTGTCATGGTGGGGAGTGGGGGAAAAAACTCCACTGCACAATGTGGAGCAGATGATGTAGAAATTAGGCCACCTCCTAAAGCATCCCTAATCCTCGTCCCTAACTCCTCACTAGTGATGAGCGGGAGGTGCATTTTCAATTTCGACAAAATTCGTGAATATTCGCTTGAATATTCGTCGAAATCGAATATTCGTCATTATTCTAGTTATCGCGATTAATATGCGATTTAAATAATTGCGTATTGCGATTTTAACTTAAGGTAGCTTTCCTATTGGTTTGATATCTAGAATTCGCGAAGATGACGAATATGACAAATGTATTTGTCATATTCATCAAAACGGAGATAACGAAGTATTCTCCATCTTCGTTTTAGCTCCATATTCGTCAACTTCGCTAATTCTAGCAATCAAAAAGGAAAGTTGACTAGAGACAGCTAAGTTTTTAATTTGCTATGCGATAATATTACTTTGCTTTTTTTAAATAAATAAAATAATTATAATACTTGATAATTATTATAATTATTCTATTTATAAAAAAATCTAAGTAATATAATCGCATAGCGAATTAAACTTAGCTGTCTCTATAGTCAACTTTCCTATTTGATTGCTAGAATTAGCGAAGTTGACGAATATGGAACTAAAATGAAGATGGAGAATACTTCGTTATCTTCGTTTTGAGGAATATGACGAACCATAATAAACCAGGTCTAAGTTGAAATTGCAATGTGATTACTTCAAGTTATATTAATTGCATTGTGATTTTAACTTAATTCTCATATCCGACAGTACATTCTAGTATGGAGGCGTTCCCATGGTGATGGGGACGCTCCATGAGCACTGAAGTCGGCAGAAGCGGCAACGGGCACTGACTGGAGCAGCCAGGAAGCCAGGAATCCTCAGGACAGGAAGAATTACTTTTGGGAAGTGGGAAAGAAAAAAATATAACAATAAAAAAAAAATTAAGAATATTCGAAATAGCAAATTTATAGTGCTATATTAGAAATATTCATGAATTAGCCAAGTGCCGATATTCGCTAAAAAAATTCGCTATTCGAATATTCGCGCTCAACACTACTCCTCACCGTATGAGCGGACCTGGATGGTAGGGTGGCTCAAACCCATGAAAACCTATGACCCTGAGTCTCCCTGATAATCCCTCAAATAAAGAAAGGGCAGAGACGACCTGTTCATCCCAGACACGCATAAACAGGAGTCTCCACCGGCCTAGCTACAGGGAAAAAGAAGAGACTGTATACATTAAATGGATCAGCAGGTAAGCACACCATACACTTACCTGCCGCAGAAACACTGACTGGAACCCTAACATGAGTATTGGTGCCCACACAGGACACAGTACAAAAAAACGCACTCAGGTATCCAGCACACAAATTACTGCCTGGAAACCCCCATGCAAACAGGATACATGGCAACCCCAGGCAGACCAGCATACAGACTTGTAGTTGTCCCTCCAGGGAACCCTGACACCCCCTTCCAGACCCATATCAGACAGGGAACATGTCTAGTAAACATGCTGGACTATAGACACCAACAGACCAGACATGTAACAACCAATAGACAAGACAACAACCACCTTGTGGCCACACCCCGGACACATCTAAATCCCCACCAGCTAGATAATTAACCCCTCTGGCACCAGACAGGGAAGGCCACAGGAGAAAGGGGGAGGCACCTACATGCTGCATTCACAACACGTTGCCGCTGGCAACAGCATTCACGGCATCCGCGTCACGGCGCATGCCAAAGGCCGTGACACTAGGGATGAGCGAACCAGTGAAAGTTCAGGTTCGGCCAAACTTCAGGTCAAAGTTCAGGGATCAAGTTCTGGCCCCCATTGAAGTCAATCGGGGCCCAAATTTCACTTTTTTATTTTCTCTTAAGACAGAATGCAAAATAATATGGCCATTTAGGGGTTATAAAAAAGCAACAACTCACTTCATCCACTTGATCATGCTACAGCAGCTTCTTCTATCTTCACTGAACAAGACCTGCCAAAGGACCTCTGATATTCCTTGATGATGTCACCATGTGGCAGAGCATGGTGACGTCATCGCGCACATCTCAGTTCCCTTGGCAGGTCCTGTTCAGTGAAGATAGAAGAATGCTGCAGCTTCATCAAGTGAATGAAGTGAGTTGGTGTTTTTTCTCCCCTAAATGGCCATATTGTTTTGCATTCTGTCTTTTTTTTTTACTTGAAACATTTTATAGATTTTTCAACAATGGTATGAGAAAATGACATTTGACATAGTGAATACTAGATCAGCAAGGATGTGGGGGAAAGGGGGGGTAACGCGGGTATGGGAAGGGGGGGAGAGGGGGGTAGTGGAGGAGTAGGGAGGGAATAGGGTGTATAGGGTATGGATAAAACATATCAAATAACATTGTAAATAACATTGTAAATCACATAGGGTACATTGTCTGAGTACAAAATAAGGAGATGAGAGCCAAAAACGTATTGGTACAAATGTTGGGTTAAATCACGGGTGCGAATCATCTCTACAGAATAAGAAAGTCTCAAATCACAACATCTATAGATAGTGTTAGCAAGAGGGTTTTAAAAATTCACCTACATTGACTTTCCCTGAAGATTTGCCATATATAAGCAGCAGTGGTATGCCCTCTTCAGCCCCTGGTATGTTTGCTCTAAATTACTAGTAGGTAAGATGGATTAGATTGGTTATGAAAAGGGCTGTTTAACCAAGCTTCCCAAAGTCTATAAAATGTGTCTTTTTGGAAAAATGTCTGAGGCAGCTACTCCTTCATACCAACAATTATTTTCCACACCTCTTATTATTATAATTTCAGTGTTCCTAGGGTATAGTCAGATTTCCAATTGTGAGCAAGAAGTTGGCGTGTTACTAAACACAAGTGGCCAAATACTGCTCTAAAATTATAGGGAATGGTTTCCATATCTATAAAAAGAAGTACCATATGCGGCGAGGGATGGATTTGGATATGGCTAATCTTAGAGAATATTAGAAAGACTCGAGACCATAATGATTTGACAGGTGGACATTCCCACCAGTAATGCAGAAAGGTTCCTTCAGAGAGTCCACATCTCCAACAGGTGGGCGGAGTGTTTTGGAATATCCTATTTAGTTTTGTGGGGTGATAGTACCACCTGTATAAGATCTTCCTGGATGTTTTCAGGTGATTAATACATCTCGAGATGCGTGACACTGTTTCAAATGAATGAGACCATTGCTCGTCCGTTAACAGACATATCTTTAGACCATTTCAGCTTGATAGCCTTAAGTGGGTCAATTGTTGGAGAGATAAGGATTTCATAGGCCTTAGAGATCCCTTTTTGGTGTGGGTTACCCTGCGTAAGCCATCTAGTGAATGATACTGAGGAGGGATTATTATTGATAAATCTTTCAGGGTTAGATACTGTGGTGTTAGCAGTGGCGTTTTGAAAATATTTATAGAAGTCTTTGGAAGGATCTAAGAACATTGTTCGTAAATAGTTCTTCTATATTACATAAACCCTTCTCTCTCCACAGGGAAATATCAAGGTCTGGGATATATGCTTCTAATATTGAGGTGGTGAGTTTTTGGAAAGGTATATTAAACAGTTGACGTTTATTGGCGGTTGTGTCCCATACATTTAAGATAGCTTTTGCAGTTGATAAAATGCAGGAGGGAAGGGATTTGAAAATGAGCGTAGATAGAAGAAGATCTTTCAAAGAGTGCCTGCCAAGAAGTTGCTTTTCTATTCGAGACCACTCTCTTTGCTGGTTCTCTTGCCAAAGATATTTCAATTGTTGTAGAATAGTAGCTCTATAATATTGGATAAGGGATGGGCAACTTAAACTGCCTTCTTTTCTAGGAAGGTAGAGAATTTCAGCTTTAATTCTGTGAGATTTCCCTCCCCAAATAAAGTGCAATAGGATTTTTTGCAAATCTTTGAGATATTTAATAGGGATTGGAATTGGAAGGTTTCTAAGGTAGTATAACATTTTTGGTAATATATTCATTTTTATAACTGCAATTTTACCCAGCCATAAAATTTCTTGTCTCTTTAGGCTGCTAATTTTGTTTTTTATATCTTGGAATATGAGAATGTAGTTAGTGGAGAATGTTTCAGATGGGTGAGCCGTTAGTTTAATCCCTAAATAGGGAATAGATTTTTTAACCCATTTGAATTGGAAGGAGTTAACAATTTTTGCAGGAATTCCAAGGTTTAAGATTTGGGATTTTGTTGTATTAATTTTGTAATAGGATGCTTTTGAAAAACGTGTTAATATGTCACACGTATAGGGTAGGGAACTAGTGGGATTAGACATTAATAAAAGGACATCATCTGTGAAAAGACCTATATGATGGTCCTTATCTGTAACTGGAACACCAGTGATATGGGGGATAACCTAATATGGAGAGCCAGTGGTCCCATTATTAAGGCAAAAATTAGTGGGGATAGGGGGCATCCCTGTCTGGTGCCGTTAGAGATGGGGAATGAGTGAGATTTAAATCCTGAGGAATATACATATGCATGGGGGGAGGAGTATAAATTTAGTATATCCGACAAAAAAGGGCCAATAAAACCAAATCTTCGTAAGACTGATTGTAAGAAACCCCAGTGAACCCTATCGAACGCCTTCTCTACGTCCAGTGAGAGGAGCAGAGAAGGCGTCCAGTGGGCGTGGGCTATTTCGATCAAGTCTAGGAAGCGTCTTGTTCCGTTCCGAAGTTTGACGGTGTTTAACGAATCTGACTTGATCTTTGTCCATTAAACTAGGTAGAATATTTGCTAGTCAGTTGGCTAGGATTTTTAAGAATAATTTTAAGTCTGTGTTTAACAGAGATATGGGTCTGAAGTTGGCTGGTATGTCAGGGTTCTTCCCCGGTTTTGGCAAAGTAATAATTATTGCTTGAAGCATTTCTGATGGGATCCCATTTTCCTGCATCATATTATGGAAACATGACAACAAATGAGGGGCCAGGATGTGGGAAAAGGTTTTGAAATATTTATTTATAAAACCGTCGGGGCCTGGAGATTTATTTATTTTGAGAGTTGAGATTGTTTTTACTACTTCTTGTAATGTGATTGGCGAAATTAAAGTTGTTGCTTGTTCTGGGGAGATTTGAGGAAGTAATATGTCATTTAAGAAGGTATTAATATCTGATAAAGTTGGCTGATAAGAGTGCGGGTCATTCTTTAAATTATAAAGAGAAAAGCAGTAGCTTTATAATTCCTCTGCAATTTTCTGAGGGTTTAATATTTTACTTTTGTTAGGAGACCAAAGGTATGGGATTCGAGAGTTTGCTGCTTTACTTTTAATTTTGTTAGCTAGCAATTTAGATGCTCTATTTCCTAGACTGTAGAATTGTGCCTTAGACTGTCTAAGATGTCTTTCATAATTATTTTGCATAAGTATCCGGATTTCATGTCTTGGTGACCTCTTTGAGATTATGTGAAGTGGGAAGTTGTTGATTAGCTTTTTCTAAAACTGTAAGTTTATTATGCAATTCCTCTAGCTTAGATGCTCTTTTCTTTTTTTCCTCTGAGGAGAACTTAATAAAAAGTCCTCCACCGCTTTGTGGGCACACCACACTGTAGTCGGGTTGACCTCTGGGCTTGTATTGAGGAGAAAATATTCCGATATGGCTGCTGATATTAAATCTTTATAGTGTTTGTTGGATAATAGAAGATTATTCAGTCTCCATGGGGAGGTATGTTTCAGGTTAAAGGTTTCTTGGATGGTGATAGTGACAGGGGCGTGGTCAGACCAAGTAATCAGACCTATTCTAGAATCCGTCACCTTTTAAAGTAGCTTTTGTCTACCAAGAAGAAATCTATTCTAGAATAGGAATTGTGGGGGTTTGAAAAAAAGGAGTATTCAGTTTCGGACGCATGAAGAATTCTCCAAGCATTGTATAATTCCTCCTTATGGCATAGATATTTGAGTTTATAGTTATCAGTTTTACTCACAGGAGTAGATCTGTCAAGACGCGGATCTATAACTAGGCTGAAATCTCCACAGACAATGACGGATCCCCTCTTCTTAGATGAGACGGACTCCAGAATAGACCTAATGAAACTCAGAGTTCTAGAGTTAGGGGTGTACAATGACACCACAGTGTATGGAGCATTATTAATCAAGCAGGTAACAAGTATAAATGTGCCCATAGGGTCAGCGTCAAGTGATAATACTTGGAAGGCAACAGACTTTTTGACAGCGATTAATACACCTCTTTTTTTTGTTGAAGCCATGTGAGAACAAAATAGTAGGGAAGTCCTTGTGCTTGATCCTAAAGTTGTCTGCTTCATCTAGGTGAGTTTCTTGCACACATAAGATGTTGCAACCTAGTTTGCGAGCCTCTCTCCAAAAGAAAGAGCATTTAGCTGGGCTATTAAGCCCCTTTGCATTTAAAGAAGCTATCTATAAAACCATAATATATCAATGGAGGAAAAGCACGCAAAAAGAGGTCGCTTTGTAAATACCTGCACCATCATGCATACCAATAGCAGATTAATGTACCACATATAGAAAGTAGCAAATAAAACTATAAGGAATATTGAAACCAAATTAACAAGAAAACAAAGAACTAGAAAAATACATTTTTGAAGTTCGGTTATAAGTGAACCAATGCGGCCCCAGGTTGCTATCTTAGTGGGGGAGGTGGTGGCAGTTACCAGAATGTTGATCAACGTCAATCGTTGTCAGTCCAGTGTCGTCTAGCTGTTGATAAGACTGATGACAAAGCAAATGAGGTGGCCTAAAACAAAGCATAGAGTAGGAGGAGGACAGGAAAGAAGGAGTTAAAGGAATGACAGAAAAAAGTAAAATAAAATAAAGAGAATGTCCAGGATAGCGTTCCTTATAATGAAGGTATCTTCTGAGTTAAGTTTTTCACTTGGGAGATGTGGAGGGTGGTCTCGGGTGACCAATTACTGTCCACTCACAAGACAGGGTTTGGTGTTTCTTTTTTGGCGAACTTTTTGGCTCCTACGTCAGGTTTGTCAGAGCATTCTTGGTTAAAAAGTTCATAGCTTCTTTAGGGGATGATAGTACCGAAGTGAATCCCTTGTGATGAACTATGAGTTTTACCGGGGACCCCCATTTATAAAGAACTTTATGTTCTCTCAAGATTTGTGTCACTTTGGTAAATTCCCTCAGTCTGGCCAAGGTGTCAGGAGATAAGTCTGTGTATAGGGAAATTTCTTGGAAGCGTTCAGGTAGATCAGGCTTCTTAGACGCGGCTCTGAGTATGGAGTCTTTAATGTGGTAATAATGGAGCCTTGTTATGGTGTGTCTGGGTAGAGACGCCAAAATATTTTTGTTTTGGGGAGTCTATGCAATCTATCAATTAGCAGGTCTGTGTTAGAGGCCTGGGGTAGGAGAGCTGAGAACAGGTCTATTAAGTATTCTTGGAGCTGAGAATCTTGCACTGATTCTGGAATGTTCCCAAAGTGGATATTATTTCTTCTAGACCTGTCCTCCATGTCTGCCAGCTTGATCTTTATAGCAGCTATATCGTCCTCAACTGAGTTGTGGGCGTTGACAAGGCCATTATGAGGTGACGTGAACTCTTCCATTTTTTCCTCCAGGTGAGCTGTGCAGTCGCCTATGGCGATTATATCTGCTTTTAATGTAGAGATAGCAGTTTTAAGATCATTATTGAAAGACTTTTTGAGGTCTGACAAAAGCTCTTTCATGGTCTCTACGGTAATATGTTCAGAGAATGGAGGTTTCTCTATCCCCACAGATTCTGGATATATGGGGGAGGATGTAGAAGAATGTGACTTGCCTTGTGTTTTGTCTGAAACGCAGGAAGGAGATCTGCCGGCAGGCGAAGCTTGAAAGGAGCTGCTGGTAAAGGCAGTTTCATCTTGTCCATGTGCAGATGCTTCCCGCGGATCGGCACCATCTTGCGAGGATGCTAGGCTGAAGAAGCTTGTAAATTTAGCTGGAGACCCCGGTCTTCTTTTGCCCCTCAACATTTTATTCATGTCCCTCAGGTTCCTTGGTGGAAGTAAGGATGTTTAGGCTGATTAGTTCACTGATTTTGGGGTCCTATGAGCCGCTTTAAGACTGTAGTGCACAGAGCTACAGCAGCATGCGTCTGCCCCGATGCGCGCCAAGCCACGCCCCCCCACTCGCATTCTGTTTTAAGAACGCTATTATGTTCTGATATAACCATGTTATAATGGAAAGTAATAAAATCACCCGAACACAGAACTTCAGTGATAAAGTCTGGGTTCGGGTCCTATCTTCACATAGGAAGGTGTTACAGTCAATATTCTCAGTAACTCTGCACACTGGAAAGGAAAACATTAAAGTAGCATTCTGAGAACAACAAGGCCAGTAACAGCTGTACCTATCTGCAAGGTGTGGCATTTTTAACAATTTCATTTCCAGTACAGTTTAAGGTAAATTTACATGGGCAGATTATCAGAGACCAATGATAGTTCATCTGGTGAAACAATCATTCGTGCGCACTCCTAAATCATTGTTCCTGGGCAGAAGATTGAGCTGTCTATGCAGCACTCTGCTGCCCAGAAGCAATGAATCTGTATGATAAGCAGTGATGGCAGTAGCCATTGCTCATCCCCATATAGTGGAGGAGATCTCTGCATGTAAATTCAATGCTTCACCTCCAATGACGAACAGGCAGTTATTAGGAATTAGTGCTTTCTTCCTGTCAATCACCTGCTCCATCTGGCCATGTAAACCGGCCTTTAGTGCGGGGATGCAGAAAATTGTTTGGTCTGAAGGACAACATTATCATATTGAGCCAATCACAAGGGCGGCAGTAAAACCTAAAGAGCTATTGCCATCTAAGACATTCATGGTATGTTAAAAGTATATGCCATATATGTGCAACAGTACCACTTCTGGTACTCATACGTATCTGCAGAGTTCCCTTATACACTTTAGAAAGGAAGAGACCATGCATGGATCCCCATAAACCAGCAGAATAGGAGTCTCCTGAACAACGTGTGGCAATCCGAAAAGGTGTAGATGAGGTGGCCATGCATATGTGTGCCTATCTTCATTGTACTGTATTCAATTTCTCTGCTTCCAATAAACCACAATGAAGATAGCTGCATGCATGCATGCATCGCCACCTCATCTGCACCTTTCTGGATTGCCTCACAGGGTTCTAGAGATTTGTGCAACGTGAATGGGGGCTGAACAGAAAGCTTTGCATGCCACATGTGACCTCTGGGTCGCAGATTGTGCTTAGAGTGAATGGTGGTTACAATAGTTAGGATATTAAAACTTTGCGTGCTAGTAATTGATAGTCTCTTGTGTGAGAAAGGAACATGACAGGTAATGTTTTGAGTTGTAGAAAACAGAGGGTGGTGCAAATATGGATTAGGGACTACACTGTTAGGGCTGAGTCAAATATTACCTTGACGCAAAATGCTTGTGGAGAGGGTTATAAAGAGCTGTTATGCAGAACCAAGGATATTTCAGGTATGGCAGCAGATTGTTACAAGAGAAAATGAAAATCTTAATCTTCTCCGTATTTATTTTCAGACAGAGTGATGATGTCTGACAGACAGTAAGGGAGACATGTTTGTTAAGTACATCATACTGGAATTTAGTTGTGGACATTCACTTCAACCAGTTAGGGTGGGTTCACACTAGCATTAGGGATTCCGTTATGGCTTTCCATTATAACATGGTTATAACAGAAAATAACGGAATGCCCAGACAGGATGCAAAACGGAAGCCTTTAAAAGGCATTCCGTTTGCTTTTCCGTCCTAATAGAAGTCTATGGGAAAGCATAACGGATCCGCCTGGGTCCCATTAAGCAATATGAAAAACAAAGTCATGTCGACAGGACTTTGTTTTCTGTCTTGCATAACCGGGACCCAGACAGATCCATTTTGATTCCCATAGACTTCTATTAGGACGGAGAGCATACAGAATGCCTTTTAAAGGCTTCCGTTTTGCTTTCCGTCATAATGCAAGTCTATGGGCCGAAGAATGGATCTGTCCTTCCGTATTATGGATTCCGTTATTTTCCGTTATAATCATGTTATAACGGAAAGCCATAACGGAATCCCTAATGCTAGTGTGAACCCACCCTTGCTGTGTTTATTATTGCAGACAGATGCTGTGCACCTAACCTGTGATTGTTTAGTCTTTTACCATCAGCATTTTATATGAGCGGTCAAGCTCTACCTTGACGCCACCAGACCTGTGCTGTCCTCAGCATTCTAGGCCAATCAGATGGCTTCCCGTTTTAGTTCTGCCTCCCTACTTACAGCATGCAATAGAGAAAGAGTGAAGAACTGCAACTGTATCCTCTCCTGCAGTAAGATGCCACTTTTCCCTAATAAGATGCAGTTTATCACAAACTTTCATGAATGCACGAGTACTACTGATTATTGCATTACATAATATCTGAACTGAAAATAGCCCAGATCATATGTGCCTATAAAATGACTGCAAATATTGGGCAAATCATGCTACAAATTCATTTTCCTGTATTAAATGTTGTCAAACTACTTGAACAACCTTAAATTCTAAAAATCATCCTTACTTAAAAAAAGAAAACTTTTGGGATTTCCCTTTTTCAACTTTTGAAAAAAAGGATCATTGTTATAGAATAATGATACAATACAACTCATTACTGGCTTAGATAGGTAGCTGAAAGGCTGGTCTTCTTTTCAGATTTAGGTCACCTAATCAAAACCAGAGTCAGATCAAACCCATTGCCCAGAGCACCAGGTCTCCTGAAATGTTCATTCCTCCTTGTTAGCTGTTGCAGAATGACTGACAAAGGATGCCTTTTTTGAAAAGCTGATTTTCTTCATATTCTTCAGCAAGGGCATGGGCTGTATGGTTTGCCAGAGGCCAGAAATGAACTTTTTACCTTTCTGTAGCAACTTAACAAACTGTAGTGATTAATATGTTAGAAAATAAAAGTTTCTTGCAGGTATGGATTGGTATTATTGAGTGCATTATTGTGTCTTGCTTGCATCAAGATTTTAGGCATATACTGTATGTCACTATTCATCAGCTAAGAATATTTTCTTAAAGCAAATTTGCTTTAAATGATTGGTATTATTTAACAACATAAAGTAAAACAATCTGATAGCAGTTATAAAATAGACTCTGCACAAGTGTCATTACTAGTGTTGAGAGAATCGAACTTCGGATCATAGATACAAAGTCGATTTGTTCTAACACTTCATTTTAATGCTGTACGGAGACCTGTCTCCATACAGCATTAAAATTAATTGCCTCCGTGAGGGCGAAATTTGTTTCACCCAAAGTCACACAAGATTTCAGTGAATGAATTTGGTTTTCAGTTCTACATCTTTATAAACTTTTCAAATTAGCAATTCGAATTTGGGTTTGGTACAGTGATTCCAGTCGGTACTAAACCCAACTTCAGATTACAAATTTGAAATATTTTTAAAGATGTAGAACTGAATACCAAATTCATTCACCTTCTTATGTGACTTTGGGTGTAAAAAATGTCGCCTTCACGAAGGCAATATATTTTAAGGCCTCATTCACATTTCAGTGTTTGGTCAGTGATTTCCATCAGTGATTTGTGAGCCAAAACCAGGTGAGGGTCAAAACCACAGAATAGGTGCAAATCTTTCCATTATACCTTATCTATATGTAGGCTTCACTTCTGGTTTTAGCTCACTATCACTGACCAAGCACTGAAGTGTGAACAAGGCCTAATGCTGTATGGAGACAGGTCTCTGTACAGGATTTAAACAAAGTCTTACAGTTGCAAGAAAAAGTATGTGAACCCTTTTGAATGATATGGATTTTTGCACAAATTGGTCATAAAATGTGATCTGATCTTCATCTAAGTCACAACAATAGACAATCACAATCTGCTTAAACTAATAACACACAAAGAATTAAATGTTACTATTTATTTTTTTTGAACACACCATGTAAACATTCACAGTGCAGGTGGAAAAAGTATGTGAACCCCTAGACTAATGACATCTCCAAGAGCTAATTGGAGTGAGGTGTCAGCTAACTGGAGTCCAATCAATGAGATGAGATTGGAGGTGTTGGTTACAGCTGCCCTGCCCTATAAAAACACACACCAGTTCTGGGTTTTCTTTTCACAAGAAGCATTGCCTGATGTGAATGATGCCTCGCACAAAAGAGCTCTCAGAAGACCTATGATTAAGAATTTTTGACTTGCATAAAGCTGAAAAGGGTTATAAAAGTATCTCCAAAAGCCTTGCTGTTCATCAGTCCACGGTAAGACAAATTGTCTATAAATGGAGAAAGTTCAGCACTGCTGCTACTCTGCATAGGAGTGGCCGTCCTGTAGAGATGACTGCAAGAGCACAGCAGAGACTGCTCAATGAGGTGAAGAAGAATACTAGAGTGTCAGCTAAAGACTTACAAAAGTCTCTGGCATATGCTAACATCCCTGTTAGCGAATCTACGATACGTCAAACACTAAACAAGAATGGATTTCATGGGAGGATACCACAGAGGAAGCCACTGCTGGATGTTCCACAGCAGTGGTGGTGGGGGCATCATGGTTTGGGGCTGCTTTGCTGCGTCAGGGCCTGGATGGATTGCTATCATCGAAGGGAAAATGAATTCCCAAGTTTATCAAGACATTTTGCAGGAGAACTTAAGGTCATCTGTCCACCAGCTGAAGCTTAACAGAAGATGGGTGTTGTAACAGGACAACGACCCAATGCATAGAGGTAAATCAACAACAAAATGGCTTAAACAGAAGAAAATACGCCTTCTGGAGTAGCCCAGTCAGAGTCCTGACCTCAACCCGATTGAGATGCTGCGGAATGACCTCAAGAAAACGATTCACACCAGACATCCCAAGAATATTGCTGAACGGAAACAGTTCTGTAAAGAGGAATGATCAAGAATTACTCCTGACCGTTGTGCACGTCTGATCTGCAACTACAGGAAACATTTGGTTGAAGTTATTGCTGCCAAAGGAGGTTCAACCAGTTATTAAATCCAAGGGTTCACATACTTTTTCCACCTGCACTGTGAATGTTTACATGGTATGTTCAATAAAAACATGGTAACATTTAATTCTTTGTGTGTTATTAGTTTAAGCAGACTGTGATTGTCTATTATTGTGACTTAGATGAAGATCAGATCACATTTTATGACCATTTTGTGCAGAAATCCATATCATTCCAAAAGGTTCACATACTTTTTCTTGCAACTGTAGAATGAATCGACTTCTGATCTATGATCTGAAGCTCGATTCGCTTAACATTAGTCATTACCATCCTTTGTGCTTATTGAAATAGAGGAATCTGTCAACAGGAAATTCACTTTTAAACCTATCTTGTAGGGCTTGCTAAATTAAATGAATGCAATAATACCTTTCACTTAGTGATCCCTTGCTTCATTCTCGAGAAAAAAGATTTGTAATCCATATCCAAATGAGCGTTTAGTTGCACCGAGAACAAACCCAAATCACTCTGTGCACCCATGCTCTTTCTGCTTTCTCTGCAGACTCCTCCCTCACCTTCTTGATTGAGAGTGCCAGGTTCCTTGGCTCTGTCAATCAAGAAGGAGAGTGTTTTTCAGTGTTAATGATAGGAAAGAAACAATTCAGATACATAACATAATCACTTGGGACAGTTACTATTTGCATGTAGTAAAGAAAGAAAGGATTAAATGTGTGCTCTGCCAATAATGTTGATAGCTCTTTAATAAATGGGTATGGACCAGAAGATGTATTCTCAATTATGAATGTTGGTGAAATAGCCTGCTGAGTATGCGCCTTCATTTTGACAAGATATTTTCAGAGAATTATTATTTTTGCATTGCCTATATAGTGCATGTGAAGAGATTGTCATCACTCATATAAGTCTCTTTTTTTTTTATGTAGCAAAGGCTATATGCAGTAACTGTGTATTTGCTACATTTTAGAAATCAAGTGGTTTTTCCTTGGAATAAATGTTTTCAGTCTAGTTACTAGGTCAGCTGTATTTTAGTTCCCTCTCTATGTAGATGCCAATAGACGTACAACTAAGCTTCTATCACAGCGGTAAAAATTTCAAATTGCATTTTGAAATGATGAATCATAAAAAATCATACAAAAAGGAGCTGCAAAAAAGAAGATATAATGTCCACCTGTTTATTAATAGTGTTGAGCGTGAATATTAGAATCATGAATTTTAATTGCGAATATCGCCACAAATATTTTTAATATAGTGCTATATATTTGTATTCCCAAATATTCTAATCGCTAATTTATCACAAATATTGGCACTTAGCAACTTACCAACCAATAGGAAAGTGGCCTAAAGGACTAGGAGTAGTGTTAATCGCAAATTTTTGTATTGCTAATTTTTATTGCAAACTTTCCAGTTGCCGATTTTCACGATCAAGAAAATGACTAAAGATCACGAATTCTCGAATTAGCAACTATATGACGAATATTTATCCAAATATTCACGAAATATCGCAAATTTGAATATTGCCCCTGCCGCTCATCACTGTTTTTTAATACATACATTTAATAAATGAAGATAATAAATGAACATTGTAGATTTGTGTTGGCTCTTTATTCTTTCAAGTGCATGGCCAGAAATAATATGAGAGCTTCTTTTATAAAAATAAAAACTTTTGAGAAAATAAACCTTAATTTTTTATATACAGTATATTTCTATAGGTATGTTAGGACTTGTTTTTAGTGGGTCTAACTGACATTTTTATTGCCACTATTATTAGGGTAGTTAAGTCTTTTTGATCACTTTTTATTTAGCTTTTTGTTAATCTGCTATTTTCATTTTTTGCCATTAAGACATTCACCGTACATGATATATATATATTTTATATTTTAATAGTTTGGACATTTGCGGATGTCATTTTTTTTTACTGTTTATTTTATATATAATATTTGGAAAGGGTACGATTTGAACTTTTAATATCTTAGTTTTTTTTATCATTTTTTATGGTAATTCTTAGTCTCGACTTCAGCAAGTGATCCTCTGATTTATTATACCATAGACTGCAAAAGTATGCTAGGCTGGGATTGGAACTATCTCTAAGACTATCCACTGTGGCTGGGTTTCAGCTGATTTAATACAGCTGACATGCGCTATTTATGGAGCAGACACAGCCCCAGAGCCTGCTCCATACACACCTTGGGGTTACAGTTATTTGCAAAGGGGTTAAGGCTTCAGACTAATTCAAAACTGAACATACATTTATATAATAATAGTATTATTCATAGGCTTATCAAGGATAAACTTCCCAAAATGGCCCTTCGATGCTCTATCTGTAACACTCTGGCAGGGGGATCTTAAACCAGATTAACATAAGAAAGATCACTGTACCACTGTAAAAGTAGGCAATGCATTGAGTATATTTGCTACGGCCACCCTCACAAGTGGTTCTTAACATCTGTTACTGTATGTGATCACATGTTATTTCTTCAGCCTAGCAGACAACAGGTTCTTTATAATGGCATCCTTAAAATAAAAGAAACTTTGAGGTTGGTGGGACCAATGACTCTGGACAGAAGTACATTTTTAGTTCTTATCTTTACAGTGGTATTCCCACTTGAGACTTTTATGACTATTCCATGGGTTTTGCCACAAATGGCGGTTGGGACAAAAAATTATTGTTAGGAACTAGATCTCCTGATCCTTATCCTACCAGGTTAGGTGACCACATACAGAGGTGGCTTATATCTTCACATCTCTTGTTTGAAGTCTATGAGTGTTATAGAATAACCCTAGCAGGCTGCTGGTAGCCATCTTTCCTTACAGAATGGGCCTCAGATTACCTCCTTAACTTGATAAGTTAAGGAGGTAATCTGAGGCCCAGATATTCTAATTCACTATTTAAGTTCTTAATCATTAAATTGTCTTGACCCAAAGTATTTGGATCGGTCGCGCCAACTGTATGTACCTGGCTCCAAAGGTAACTACCCCATCACCCTCTCACCTGTGCCTCTTATCATCCTCACTATCACATCTACCAAACATTAGTCATCTTCATTAATTAACTAATCACACATTTATCTGGACGTTGTCTCTCTTCTTCTCCCATGTGTGTGCATATGTGTATTTATGTATATATATATATATATATATATATATATATGTGTGTATATATGTATGTATGTATACGAGTATGTATGTATTCACATTATCTCATCTAATACTGGCGGAATAATCATGTCAATATATCGTTGTGATTATTGCTATTCATTATCGCTGTGATAATTGTCAATTTGCCTGTGAGTGTCATTGTGATTAGTACAATTACAATAATGTCAGTGACACCATTAGCGTAATTTTGATTCCCCCGATACTTAAATTTTATCAGTCTCCCTGTTTTTTCGGGCCCTGTTTCTTTGGGTCCCGTTTTTGTATCGAGGCCACCACTTTTAACATCAGTTTTTCCTTTATTATCAAGTTATTACTTATCGCTATTTTTAATATTATCAAGATGATTAATTTTAATATTAATATTCCCCAACTGCGAAGGAAATTTTTATTACCATACAGTTACCCAATTTTAGATTATATCGGATCCTTCTGACTATGTCCATTACATTTATGTGATTTATTTTATGTGATTATTATATTGTCTATTACCCTCACACCACGCTGATGAATTATACAAGTCTATTTGTTTTATTTTTACCTTATTTTAGTCATTCATGTTTTACCCTTTAGCACTACAATTTCACATACTACTGTTTCTTTTAGACTTGAGAAAGGAGTACCCTTACTCCGAAATGCATTGTCATCTGAATTAAATACCTTTTAAAAAGACGTCAGTCGTAATTGTGGTTTTGCGCCAAGAGGTATCACATTGTGTATGACCTAGTACACAGCTTTTTACAGTACTTAACTTGATAGGTGGAGGTTGCAGTGGTTGATCAAGAATATCCTATAAATAATGAAAACTTCATTAAACTTAGTTTCGTGCAGCATTCACAAAGACAGGTTTTAGAGGCAACCATTATTGCAACCTAATGTAAAATGTATTGACCACTGGGGCTAATTAAAATAAACAAGCAGCAGTGTCTTCACAGCTCCGTAATAGCTCCCACAGAAAACTTTACAAATCACTTGTATAGAAATAAGTTGACACCGTGCTCAGCTACCTATCACTAATGACCCTTACTGCCAACTTACTAGGACCACGTTGTACCGTTCCACATCAGCCTTGGCATCAAGATTACCTTGTTTCCGATGTATGGAGTCGTGGTACCGCTTTGTCCAAAGTACCGATCTATACAGATTATTCTGCGCAGGAGGTCTTGCAGGTATAAGGCTGGTAATTAGGAGTTCGCCCCGAACGGTAGCGAAACTCAGCTTATCCTCACGCTCGCAAAGGGAGCCGGTGACGTCACCTGTTTGAGCTACGGGCTGTTGTGAGCACCAAAAAACACCCAACGCGTTTCAAGCAGTGCGCTGCTCTTCGTCAGGGAAAACCTGGTCCTAGCAAATTGGCAGTAAAGGTCATCAGTGATAGGCTGAGTGTGGTATCAACTTATTTATATACATTATTGCAACCTCTATTAGGGAATATTCACTGCAGATTTGTTGCAGACATTTCTGCTATATAAAATTAGTTCCAGACATTTGATGGGTTGTTTTGATGGAAAGTACTACAATACCCATTCATATGAATGCGATAGTCACAATATTTTCTGCAAAAAAAGGGCTCGAGTGAATATACTGTAATAGAGGTACAAAATGTGTCTCCCTCTGTAGCCGCTGCACGCTGTTAGGCTTAATATGACAGATACATGGATACATCTATAATTGTATACTTATCTCTTTATTTATGCTTTTCTTTAGTTGCTAATCCTGTTTAATCCCCATTAATATTACTACTATATACATATAATGATCCTGAGTCTCATTTATGAGCACTATAAGAACTGAAAAAAGTACAATTCAAACTATTTATTTCTTACATGATTTGCTATGGTCTAATAAACTATTGAACTCAGCTTTGTTCTTGACTTCCAGTCTGAATTTCACTCCCAGTTGTAAGCATTCCACATAAATGGATTTTGCTACCAGATCATTCTGGTTTCTTATATTTTTTTAATAACTTTGGGGCTTAAAAAGTCAAATGAAGTTTGAGGTGCTGATCATATAGTGCTGTTATAGTTTTGCAAATATGTTTTTAAAGAACAAAATAAGCATACATTAACACATTAGCTTATATTAAAAGCGGATGACTAAAGCCGCAAAAATCCACTTATCTTAAGGACTTTCTTGTAAGCTACTAGCCAAATAATCTCATAGTTCAGTAGTTGAAAAGTTCACATTCCTAATGCTACAGTCTATCAGGAAACAACAGTCTTTCTACTTATGCAAATTCGGTTGGCATCTATTTTCTGCAGCAAAACATTAGCTACTTCTTTTGTAAAAAATAAAACCTCTGCTATGTTTGAGATAGGAGGACAGTAGATAGAAACATATGAATTTAATCGATGTGGGAGACTTTGATCACTCTGGTTAGAAGTGACAAAATGCAATGTAGATGACATGTCACATGTTGTCAGGTTTAGCTCTGTACTTATTGTGCATTCAGTATTTATGCCTTAACTGCATATTTATAACTAATGTACGTGCAGTGTTTGCAAATCATAAAATGCTCCTATATATAATATATATATATATATATATATATATATATATATATTATACTGTATATATAATTATATTTTCCACATTGAGTGTATGAAATAGTGTAACTTACTGAAATCATCTCAGTATAACTGGAAGAGCAAATCATAAAAAATGACATATACACCGAACAGATAATAGAACATAGTGACAAGTCAGTGACCGCTCATTAAAATAAAGAGACTGACAGAAATGTTCCTTGCTAATTAAAGCATCACAAGTACTGCAAGTCAGTAAGGCTACTTTCACACTCGCGTTTTGTGCGGATCCGTCATGGACGGATCCGTTCAGATAATACAACCATCTGAATCCATTCAGAACGGAATCGTTTGTATTATCTTTAACATAGTCAAGAAGGATCCGTCTTGAACACCATTGAAAGTCAATAGAGGACGGATCCGTTTTCTATTGTGCCAGATTGTGTCAGTGAAAAGGGATCAGTGCCCATTGACTTACATTGTGTGACAGGACGGATTAGTTTGGCTCAGTTTCATCAGGCGGACACCAAAACGCTTCAATCAGCGTTTTGGTGTCCATCTCCAAAGCGTAATGGAGACTGAACTGATGCATTCTGAGCAGATTCTTTTCCATTCAGACAGCATTAGAATGCAAACTGATCCGATTTGGACCGCTTGTGAGAGCCCTTAACGGATCTCACAACTGGAAAGCCAAAATGCGAGTGTGAAATCCAGAGATTATGTCATTGTATGTTGCATGGGCACTTAAGGTCTAATTATATATATTATTGATTTTAGGTACAAGAAAAAACACAACATGACTCTTGGACACCAATTCTTTTCTTTTTTTCTTCTAAATAGGTCAATTTATAATAATCAGTCATTTCTGAATATATCTTTATAGCGGTTAGAATTCTGATACAGAGCTGCAAATCCTCTGCTTACACATTAACGGTAATCTTTCTAGCTGACTGCGGCCACCACTAGAAGAATATTAGGAGAGTACTGCTTTCCATTCATATAACAGTATGCAGTATGCTCCTAAGCACCATCTAGTGGCAGTTAAGGACAGTCAGGCCTCAATATTTTTTTACTGCAATATGAAAATGCTTGTTAGTTTATGATCCTGCAAATTGGGGGAATATCTCTGCAAGATGCAGAATTCAACCCTGGATTTTTCAAAGAAAAGATAATTCCCTCCAGTTCTATATTCTACTATCTAAAATGTTATCAACAAATCAAATTATTGAGGAATTGTTGATGTGAATCAAAAACATTCTCTGTCTGGCCAAAACTATAATGTTCTGTTCCTCTAAGTGCCTAATTCTGGGCAAATAATTATTGTTTGTAAACCGCTGCAGAATATTTCAGTGCTATCTAAGTGAGTAAAATAAATAAATTACTGAAGAATACCTTTAACTGTCATGGAAACAAACTGTTAGGTATGCTGGATCCAACACGCTTCTTCTTTATTCTGACACCAGATATTGTGGGATCATTTTGTGGCCCCCCATACAACACTGAAATCCATAAGTTCGACCATGTTTTGTCTGTTCATAGGTACTTTAAATCCATTGCTTGCCTACTCTGCTGAGTTGCTCACATCTTTTTGAACATATTATATATGTGAGGAAAAAAATAGCTGACACTGAGAAAGGCCTAATTCATACTAACCTAATTTAGATCAGTGTGCTGTCCGTGTGGACTTTAATGGACCATTGAAAGTTAATGGTGCTATTCACACCTTCAGTTTTCCATGTGCATTTTGGTCCTTGTCTTAAGGAAAACAGATCTGGAGATCATTGGAAACAACTGGAGACCTACAGATCTCATTGCTGTATTAAAAATCATCCAAGGGTTGAGACCACAACAAGGATGAACAAAATTGTCAGTGTAAGAAAAACCTAAAAATAGTCGCCAATGTATAGGCAAAAGGGCAGTTAAAACTCATTAGAGCAAAACAATATTTGACTTATCTTTTAAAAGACTATTTGGAAAGGCAGCAAGAAAGGAACTTTTAGGAACTGTAAATGTATTGTAACCATCCAGGGAAAAAGATAAAAATGTATATGGTAAATAGACAGAACTCCACAAAAACCTACAAAAAGCCTAAATGTCAAAGTACTTAGGATACAAAATAGATTTTTTTTTGTTTACATTTTCAGATTAGACCTAAGTAGTCTGCGTAGGTCTGTTGTGTGAGAAAGCTAACATATTTGATGCATTTTTAACAGCATTTGTACAAAGGATAATTGATATGTTTTTATCCTCAGAATAAATAGGTCAATAAACTTTACTTGTCCACCTTAATAGCACTAGAAAATTTCATAAACCCCACAGCAATGTATGTGTGCTATGTCTATGAAATGGGATCACTGTGGGTCTGACAACCTCTCTCTACTGAAATGTAAATGTAGTATTAAACAGTGCCTGTTCAAATGATTGGGAAGCCATATCAAATGTGATCATGTTAAAGGATAACTGTCATATTTTAACTCAAAATTCAATTTTCACATATGTAGTTCCTACTGAGGTGATAATCCATAATCACTCATTTTTTTTTCCTCACATACACCATATTTAAGAAGATTCTGTCCATAGCAACGTTCTTCACCAGACCTCATTCTGCCTTTCCTCTCAAGAGGCCACCGATGCCCTCAGCCTGCAGCTAAGTCCGCCTTCCCTTACTACCCAGAATGCATTGCGCTAATCTTGGGAACGCGCTGCCTCAACTCAACCAATCGGAATTGTCCACACTTCAACACGCCCTCTTCCTCCTGAGAGCCCATACATTTTAGCAAGTAGCTGTATTGCAGCCTGGACACATAAAAATACCTCCCTACTTCTGTTATGAGGAATCCGGACGCTGCCACAACAGCGCAGCATCGGGAGGGGAGGGGGGATGAGGGAGCTTCCTCACTGGCAACCCCATCCATACAGCGGTCCCTACGGATCACCTCAAGGTAAGGTTTAAAGGGCAGAAGTATGTTACAGCTGACAATCTACTAAACCTCTCGGCCATCCTGTTAAATTGCGGGGGACAGGAGGGGTGGGGGGATGGACTGCCTCCCTGTTTGAAATAGCCATTTTCCCCGGCTCGGCCATCCTGAAGGGGAGATCGGGGCATATAAACACAGCAGCATGGCCCGATCTTAACCCTCACTGAGGGTATCGGAGACGTTCTGATGAACATCAGTGCAGGGATTTATGCTTATGTATATTGCCTTTTTTTACACTTGAGGCTGGGTACCTGATGTAATGCTTAGTAGAACGTGATTTACAGCTCTTTATGCAGGAAGTAACTACCAGGTTCAGACGGGAGCGAGCACGCAGGGTGCGGGACTGCCCACTTCTACGTCCTCCGTCTTCTGTATGAAGAAGCTGGGAGACGGAAGACACCTAACAACACTCTTTTAGTGGCAAAGCTAAAATGCCAGAGGGAGGACCGAACATGCAGGAATTACATGGCAATTTAATACCTAGCCAAAAGTATAAACTAGGGCACTAATGTAAACATAATGAGACAAATCCAATTATATATATATAAAAAAAAAATATGACAGTTATCCTTTAACCCCTTAAGGACACAGCCTTTTTACACCTTAGGACCAGGCCATTTTTTGCAAATCTGACCAGTGTCACTTTAAGTGCTGATAACTTTAAAACGCTTTGACTTATCCAGGCCGTTCTGAGATTGTTTTTTCGTCACATATTGTACTTCATGACACTGGTGAAATGAAGTCAAAAAAATATTTTTTTTTGCACCAAAAAATACCTAATTTAACAAATTTTTGGAAAAATTAGCAAATTTCAAAGTTTCAGTTTCTCTACTTCTGTAATACATAGTAATACCCCCAAAAATTGTGATGACTTTACATTCCCCATATGTCTACTTTATGTTTGAATTGTTTTGGGAATGATATTTTATTTTTTGGGGATGTTATAAGGCTTAGAAGTTTAGAAGCAAATCTTGAAATTTTTCAGCAATTTACAAAAACTACATTTTTAGGGACCAGTTCAGGTCTGAAGTCACTTTGCGAGGCTTACATAATAGAAACCACCCAAAAATGACCCCATCTAAGAAACTACAACCCTCAAGGTATTCAAAACTGATTTTTACATACGTTGTTAACCCTTTAGGTGTTGCACAAGAGTTATTGGCAAATGGGGATGAAATTTGAGAATTTCTTTTTTTTGTCAAATTTTTTATTTTAACCCATTTTTTCCACTAACAAAGCAAGGGTTAACAGCCAAACAAGACTGTATCTTTATTGCCCTGACTCTGCCGTTTACAGAAACACCCAATATGTGGCCGTAAACTACTGTACGACCACACAGCGGGGCATAGAGTGAAAGGTGCGCCATTTGGTTTTTGGAGGGCTGATTTTTATGGACTGGTTTATTTACACCATGTCCCATTTGAAGACCCCTGAAGCACCCCTAGAGTAGAAACTCCCTAAAAGTGACCCCATCTAAGAAACTACACCCCTCAAGGTATTCAAAACTGATTTTACATACGTCGTTAACCCTTTAGGTGTTTCACAAGAGTTATTGGCAAATGGGGATGAAATTAGCAAATTTCATTTTTTTGTCTAATTTTCCATTTTAACCCATTTTTTCCACTAACAAATCAAGGGTTAACAGCCAAACAAGACTGTATCTTTATTGCCCTGACTCTGCCGTTTACAGAAACACCCAATATGTGGCCGTAAACTACTGTACGGCCACACAGTGGGGCGTAGAGGGAAAGGTGCGCCGTTTGGTTTTTGGAGGGCTGATTTTTATGGACTGGTTTATTTACACCATGTCCCATTTGAAGACCCCTGAAGCACCCCTAGAGTAGAAACTCCCTAAAAGTGACCCCATCTAAGAAACTACACCCCTCAAGGTATTCAAAACTGATTTTACATACGTCGTTAACCCTTTAGGTGTTGCGCAAGAGTTATTGGCAAATGGGGATGAAATTTGAAAATTTCATTTTTTTGTCTAATTTTCCATTTTAACCCATTTTTTCCACTAACAAATCAAGGGTTCACAGCCAAACAAGACTGTATCTTTATTGCCCTGACTCTGCCGTTTACAGAAATACCCAATATGTGGCCATAAACTACTGTACGGCCACACAGCGGGGCGTAGAGGGAAAGGTGCGCCGTTTGGTTTTTGGAGGGCTGATTTTTATGGACTGGTTTATTTACACCATGTCCCATTTGAAGCCCCCTGATGCACCCCTAGAGTAGAAACTCCCTAAAAGTGACCCCATTTTGGAAACTACGGGATAAGGTGGCATTTTTTTGGGGACTATTTTTAGGGTAAATATGATTTTTGGTTGCTCTATATTACATTTTTGTGACGCAAGGTTACCAAAAATTGAAATTCTGAAATTTCATCTCCATTTGCCATTAACTGTTGAGGAACACCTAAAGAGTTAATGAAGTTTGTATAATTAGTTTTGAATACCTTGAGGGGTGTAGTTTCTTAGATGGGGTCAGTTTTGGGGAGTTTTTACTCTAGGGTGCATCAGGAGGTCTTCAAAAGGGACATGGTGTCAATAAAAAAGGCCATCAAAATCGGCCTTCCAGAAACCATGTCGGTCCTTTCCTTTTGCGGCCTCCCTTTTACTGATACAGCAGTTTACGACCACAAATGTGGTGTTTCTGTAAACTGCAGTATCAGGGCAATAAATATTAAGTTTTGTTTGGTTGTTAACCCTTGTTTTGTTACCGGAAAAAACGGATTGAAATGGAAAAGTGCCAAAAATAGCGGTTTTGGCACCGTTTTTTTTTTTTAACTGTGTTAATCTGGGGGGTTAGGTAATGGGATATTTTTATAGAGGAGATTCTTATGGACGCGGCAATACCTAATAAGTTTTTTTTTACAATTATTTAGGTTTTTGACTATATTATCTTTTTTGATACAAATCTTTTTTTGGGTATCTCTAAAGTCTAAGGGTCATTTTTTTTTTTTTTTTATCCAATTATCTCATGTGGGGACTCATTTTTTGCGGGATGAGCGGACGGTTTTATTGGCACTATTTTGGGGGCTATATGACTTTTTTATCGCTTGCTATTAAACTTTTTGTTATGTAAGGTGACAAAAAAATTCGTTTTTTGCACCTATTTTTATTTATTTTTTGACCGTGTTAATCTGGGGGGTTGGGTCATGGGGTATTTTTATAGAGGAGATTCTTACGGACTCGGCAATACCTGATAAGTCAACTTTTTTTACAATTATTTTGGTTTTAGACTATATTATCTTTTTTGATTCAAATTTTTTTGGGGGTATCTCTAAAGTCTAAGGGTCATTTTTGTAAAAAAATTTTTATCCAATTATCTCATGTGGGGGCTCATTTTTTGTGGGATGAGCGGACGGCTTTATTGGCACTTTTTGGGCGGCTATATGACTTTTTGATCGCTTGCTATTAAACTTTTTATTATGTAAGTAATGTCTTTTTTTGCACCTTTTTTTTTTTTTTTCCTTGACCGTGTTAATCTGGGGGGTTAGGTCATGGGGTAGTTTTATAGAGGAGATTATTACCGACGCGGCGATACCTAATATGTCTACTTTTATTAAATTATTTTAGTTTTTTTTGGGTGTCTCAAGTCTGAGAACCAGTTTTTTTTTATCCGATGTCAGTGCTAAATTGGGATATAAATTTAGTACTCCATGGAAGTGTGATACTCCCTGAAGCAACCGTCAATGCAGAGGCCCGGATGATCGGGGCAAGTGTCGCACTGAGTAGTCGTGTCCTTCCGTATCCCCCTCCTGCGACACACTCTGCACTTTTTTTGGGTTCGTCCCTTCTTTCCAGTATGGGGGACCACACCTGGAAAGTGTTGGCCAGGGATGATCCGGGCACCTACAGTTCCTGAGGTACTCCAGCCTGCTCTTTCCCGGTCCGAAAAGATCAGGGCCTTGAGGACTGCCTCATAGAACTGGAGGAATGTCCCTGTGCTGCCAGCGCTTCGGGATAGTACAAAAGAGTTGTACATGGCAACCTGCACCAAGTAGACCGCAACTTTTTTGTACCATGCCCGGGTTTTGCGCATGGCGTTATATGGCTTGAGGACTTGATCAGAGAGATCAACTCCTCCCATATACCGATTGTAAGCGACGATACAATCGGGCTTGAGGACCGTTGCCACGGTACCTCGCACAGGGACAGGGGTGATGCCGTTACCATGAATTGTGGACAGCATAAGGACATCCCTCTTGTCCTTATACCTGACCAGCAACAGGTTTCCAGTGGTAAGGGCACGGGTCTCACCCCTGGGGATAGGTACCTGGAGGGGGTGGGCAGGGAGGCCGCGTTGATTTTTCCGCACGGTCCCACAAGCGGACGTGGATCTGGCGGCAAGGGACTGGAACAAGGGGATACTGGTATAAAAGTTATCCACGTAAAGGTGGTAACCCTTATCCAGCAGTGGGTACATAAGGTCCCACACAAGTTTCCCGGTAACACCCAGAGTGGGGGGACATTCTGGGGGTTGAATCCGGGAATCTCGCCCCTCGTATACACGAAATTTGTAAGTGTACCCTGAGGTACTCTCACAAATTTTGTATAGCTTCACGCCATACCTCGCCCGCTTGGAGGGCACATACTGGCGGAAAATGAGTCTCCCCTTGAACGCAATGAGAGACTCATCAACCGCGACCTCTCTTCCAGGTACATAGGCCTCCATGAATTTGGCCCCAAAGTGATCGATGACCGGCCGTATCTTGTACAGACGGTCATGGGCAGGATCACCTCGGGGGGGACATGCTGCATTATCGGAATAATGCAGACATTTCCGGATGGCCTCAAACCGGGAGCGTGTCATGGCTGTACTGTAAAGTGGACCCCAGACACCCTAACTAAGGGTGATGCAATCAAAGTTCAGAAACTAACTTTCCCTTTTTTTTCCCTGCCTAAACCAAACTTTCCCTAGCTGTCCCTATGTACCTGATGGGGTCCTGGGGGGCACAGATCGGGTCCTGGGGGGCACAGATCGGGTCCTGGGGGGCACAGATCGGGTGCAGGCAGCGGTGCAGCAGACACGTGCAGGCAGCTCCTCTCTCCTCCGGCTCCGGAACACAAAAGGAGGAGGAGAGGAGCGCCTGCCTCTTTTGAATCTGCCGCCGGACCGCCCACAGACCAATCAGAAAGCGATCCTGAGTGGTGATGTCACCATCACCACTCAGGATCGCTGGATGGTGATTGGTGGGGTGAAATCACCCCACCATCACCATCCTGTTCCGGGTTATCGGGACTTCAGAGACCCGAATAACCCGGAAACGCAGAAAACCGCAGGTCTGAATTGACCTGCGGTTTTCTGCGATCGCATACATGGGGGGGTCACCGGACCCCCCGGCGCATTTGCTCCAAGTGCCTGCTCAATGATTTGAGCAGGCACGGGGTTCCGATCACCACCCGCCGTGCGGCGGTGATCGAAAATGCACAGGGCGTACATGTACGCCCTGTGTCCTTAAGTACCAGGGCACAAGGGCGTACCTGTACGCCCTATGTCCTTAAGAGGTTAAGTTTGTCATTTAATGTGTCTCTGTCAGTAACTTGCCCAGCCACATTCCTGGGCATGGTTGTTCCAGGAGCATTGCCATGCCAATCAGCCAAGACTGTTTGTTGAGCCTAAAGGTTAAAGAGGTTCTCCAGGAAAATGAAAACACTTTATTATTACTTCATTATAAATATATTCCCAAATGCCTTTTATTAGTTATAATGGCTTGTTTTCTTTAGAGAGCAATTATTAAGGGAAATAAAATGGTCACTGTCCTATTAGTATATGCAAAACCTGTCCAAATCACACAGCAGGAGAAGTTACTTCTCATCCTCCTCTCCTTCTTGTCAGGGATTATGATCCTGCATACAGATAATAAGATCTTCAGCTGAATCTCTGTAGGAATGGAATTCATGACGAGACATGAAGTACAGTGAGGATGGACAGGACAGACGGGGCTTTGGTAATGGAGACTGCATACTGTGTACTGTTGCTCATTAACCACACCACAACAATCCTCTCTGTACTTCATCTGGGAGATTTATTCAAATCAGAGCTCCTTTTTAAAATGAACGGTAGAATCTGAATGGTTGCTAGGGGCAAATAAGAAAGTTTTCCTTTACACCAGTTTTGATAAATCTCCCCCATGTTTCCTCATAAACTCAATTCCTACAGACATTCAGCTGAAGATCTTATCATCCATATTCAGGATCATAATCCCTGACAAGTAGAGCTGAGAAGAGGCAGAGGCAGCTCTTTAGCTTAGTTTTGTGAAGTAACTTGTGCCCCTGTGTGATTAGGACAGGTTTTGGGTGTACTAATGGTATGGTGACCATTTTATTTCTCCTAATGATTCCTCTCTAAAAAAAATGAGACGTTATAACTAATGAAAGTTATTTAGAAATATATTTAATGTTCAATAAGTTTTTATTGTCAGAATAAAAGTGACATTTGCACTAGAAACAGAATGCAAATTGCATGCGATTCACAAATATATGCACATAATATTCCGAATTTCTTTTTTTACAGAATAGTACAGAAAAAATGCAAGAATACCTGAGTGTCAGATGTTCGATATGGACAGTAAATATGAGCATAGGTACCAAAGCATAACAAATAAACAAATGAAATGTTAACAACATTCCGAGCTGTGACATTAATATAGTATCAGCAAGTGTGCCAATTTTAGTAGAGACTAACACTACTGCATAATAGCTTGGGATAACTATCTTATGACTGTACACTACACCTTAACTTCTATTTCCTCAACCCCAGTGGCCCTCTATTGATTTCCTCCATTTAGATTGGTTGTCGAGCTCACCCGTTTCCAAGCATCCCAATTTAACAAGTGTTGGGCCACCCGGAAAGATTGGTGTGCGATAATGTATTCATATGAAATTGTAGTGGTGACTGCGTTAATAATCTCCTGTAGCTCAGGGGATTTTGCACTTTTCCAGTTTCTCGCGATTGCCAGTCTTGTAGAAACTAGCATGTGTAAAACACTGGTCCTAACTTTGGCTGGCAGCTTGTCTAAGCCTATAAACAGTAACGCCAGGGCTGGATTAAGAGGGACCGTATAACCGGCCACCCTCGATATACTGTTAAATACTTGGGACCATAGAGAAGAAATTTTCGGGCAGGCCCAGAATATATGTAGCATCGATCCCCTGTGTCCGCATTCTCTCCAGCAATCTGATTTTGAATTTGGGTAAATAGCATGTAACCTAACTGGAGTATAGTACCACCTTAGAGTCATTTTCAGATGCGACCTAGGTGAGAGACACATTTTAAGGTGGAAATAGCTAATTTATTTGCGGTATCCCATTGGGACAGGGTGAAGGATTGTCCGAGCTCAGCTTCCCACGCCAACAGAGGTGCAGTTTTGGAAAAGCGGTCTTTTGCCCCTAGGAACATATATACTGGCCTGAGCCCCTTCGAGACTAAACCCATATTCGACCAATGTGATAGCAATTGGAGGTTACCACTAACTTTGAAGGAGGGATTATTAGATAGAGCATGTCTAATTTTTAGGTAAGAAAAAGCCTCTTGTTGAGGGATATTACTGACACGTTTAACCTCTTCAAAGGACTTTAGGTCCGAGCCTATTAAAAGGTCTGCCAGGGTATTAATGCCGCAGTCTTTCCAAACATTAATGTTCAAATCTGGAACCAAATGTTGGAGAGACTCTAGTGGGGTAAGATGGGCCACCGAGGTAGGAACCGTCCCTCCACTCGCATGGTATGTTTTCCATTGAGCTACCGATGTGGAGACACAGAATGCAGGTTGGAGGCTAGAATAAGAGTCGTGTAGAGCTCCCATGAGAAGGGCACGTAAATTACGTCCTAAGACTTGTAATTGCTCAATGTGGACCCAATGTTTTTCAACATCTCCCCTCCACCACTCTTTGAGTTGGTTAACTCTGGAAGCTAGATAATAGTCATACAAATTCGGTAAGCCTAAACCCCCGTGCCTCCTGTGTCTACACATAATACTTCTGGCAATTCTTGGTCTAGATTTATTCCAAGTCAATGCATTTAGCATTCGGTTTGCTAGATTAAAAAATGAATTCGGGACTGGAATGGGTATGGTGCGGAACAAATACAGGAATTTTGGAAGTATATGTTGTTGAAAAGCTGCAATACGTCCTATCCAAGATAATTCAGTTTTAGCTATGCCAGTAAGCTCTAGATGGACTGCGCGTAAAAAGGGGGGAAAGTTGTTTGCATAGAGTTCCTGTGGAGTGGATGTTACTTTAAAACCCAGATATTGGATTGAGGAGTCTTGCCAATCTATTGGAAATTCTTTTCTTAAGTGGGTAACAGCTAAATCTGAGATTCCCAAAGGAAGGGCTTGTGATTTATTTTCATTCACTTTATAGTAAGAGAGGGCCCCGTAAGTCCGGATAATGTCCATTACCTCTTTTAAAGATCTTTGGGGGTCAGTCAGGGACAGGATAATGTCGTCTGCATATAGAGATATGCAGTGACTTCTATCTCCGATCTGTACACCAGATACCGATGGTGACTGACGAATTGCCTGCGCCAGTGGTTCTAACGATAAAATAAATATTAAAGGTGATAGGGGGCATCCCTGTCTAGTGCCATTTGACAGAGTGAACGGGTCAGACATTACGCCATTCGCTAGCACTCTAGCTGAGGGCTCTGAGTAGAGGACCCGAATAGCATTGATCATGAAGTCAGGGATACCGAGCTTATGGAGCACTGAGAAGACAAACGACCAATTAACTCTGTCGGAAGCCTTCTCAGCGTCCAGGGTAACCAGCACAGTCGGTAACCTGTGCCTATTGACGAAATCGATCAAATTTACTATCCTTCTGGAGTTATCTGTGATCTGACGTCCCTTTACAAAACCCACTTGATCCGATGCCACAAGGATAGGAATGATGTCAGCTAGACGGGAGGCCAATATTTTTGCATAAATTTTGAGATCAGTGTTAAGCAAGGATATGGGACGGAAATTTTGCGGGACAGAGGGATCCTTCCCTGCCTTAGGTAAAGTCACGATAACTGCTTCTAGCATTTCTTTGGGAAGTTCCCCGTCGTCATAGCACCAGACAGGGATGCATGAAGGTGTGGGACCAGATAGTCGTAGAAAGTTTTGTAATAGGCGTTTGGGAGTCCGTCTGGGCCCGGGCTTTTGTGATGTGGCAGGCTGCAAATTATTTTAGAGATCTCAGCATGAGACATTGGGGCGCAAAGGGCGTCGCTTTGACGACCATCCAAGAGAGGGAGGTGAATAGAGTTTAGAAATTCATTTATTTTCTCAGGGGGGGCATGGATAAAGCCAGATTCTCTTTCAGGTTATACAGCTGGGAAGTAGTAAGACATAAATCTGTTAGCTATAGGCTTTTGGGTCGTATAGCTTATAAGTCTTAGAGGGATCCCACAGAAATGCTATTTGGGATTTTATGGCTCTCGCTTTTATCCTACTGGCTAATAACTTCCCCGCCTTATTGGCCTGTGAATAATACCTCGCCTTAAGTCTTTTTGAGTGAGAGTTCATATGTATGTAAAAAGCTTTCTTTTAGTTGTACTCTGAAAGCTCTCAGCTTCTCAGCCAATTCTGGGGAGGGGGTAGATTTATTTATCAATTCTGTGTCATGTATTTGTTTTATGATGTCATCTTGCGTTTTTTCCCTCAGCTTTTTGTGTCTAAAGCTTAATTTCATTAAAATGCCCCTGATAAATGCCTTGTGGGCCGACCACACAATAGAGGGGTCTGACACAGAGGCAGTATTAAATTTAAAGTACTCCTGTAATGCCCTAGACACTTCTTCTTGGTATTTCGTATTAGCTAAGATAAATTCATTGGCCTTCCACAAAGGATTAGAAGGGGTAGAGAACTCCGCCGACACCTCCAGAGTCACCGGTGCATGATCCGACCAAGTGATTGTTCCTATAGAAGATTTCACCGAGGCGCTCAAAGAGATTCTGTCAACCAAAATAAATCAATCCGTGAATACGTTTGATGCGCAGGGGAATAATAAGAAAAATCCCTTTCTGAAGCATGATGAATACGCCAAACTTCAAACAGGGAATTGGCAAGTAACACGGGTGTTAACGGAGGGGCACGGGATCTGGAGGTGCCGGAAGAATCCTGGGATGGATCAGGGGTCATATTAAAATCACCGCAAATGATAACTCTGCCTTCCCTCAAGTTCTGTACTTTCTTGAGTAATTTGTTTAAAAAGTGTATAGGCCGAGTGTTAGGGGCATACAATCCCACTAGGGTATAAACAACGTTGTTGATAGAGCACACATGAATTATGTATCTCCCCCCTGGATCAATCACCGTATGTTTACCCTGATGCACCACTGAATTACGTATGGCGAACAGTACTCCTCGTTTCTTAATCCTACCATGGGAGTGAATCAGGGTCGGGAATAAAGGGTGTTTTAATCTCCCTCTATAAGCTTCCAGTAAGTGTGTCTCTTGTGCGCAAAATACATCACATTTAATCGAGAGTGCCTCCTTCCACATCATCCGTCTCTTGAATGGGCTATTCAAACCTCTTACGTTCAGGGATCCAACCGTTAATACCATTGTAACAGTCTAAAAGCTACGACAATGACCCCTCGGATTTTGCGGAAGGAGGCACTCCCAGCACACTGCAATGAAATCAAATGAGAAATGTGTTTAAGATACAGCTGCGGAAAAGAACAAAAGCAAAAAAGTAAAAGAGCAAACATAATAAACCAGAACTGACCGCCTGGCGAAAGGGGCAGTGAAAAGGAAATACAAGGGTCAAATTCTGTATACCCTTGCGCATTATATTGGGGGAAAACAGTCATGCCAACCACCGAGAAGGAACAAAAAATAAAACACGTTCCTGCTCCAAAATGATGTAGCACATTTAATCGAACCTCTAGCGATGTTTCTTCTGCCGGCGTCTCTCTACCCGCTGCCAATCTTCTTCAGCGGCTTGGCGTTGGTGTTGCTTCTCTGCAGGTACATCTTCAACCGGAATACCCCAGGCTGCCAGCACCGATTTCCCCTCCTCCTCCGTGCGGATGACAGTCATAGCGCCATTCTTATGCACTAGCAGTTTTATGGGGTATCCCCATCTGTACGGAACAGAGTGGGAACGCAAAGCAAGAGTAATCGGAGCTAGTGTGCGCCGAAGTTGCAGGGTGGCTACGGAGAGGTCAGCAAAAAGTTTTACCGATTGATAGGGATCCGGCAACGTGCCCATTTTTCTTGCCGCTGCTAAAGTGTCCTCCTTAGCTTGGAAAAAATGCAAGCGGGCGAGAACGTCACGTGGTGTGTCATCCGGGAGATGTTTCGGCTTAGCAATCCTGTGCGCACGATCAATTATAAGGTCCTGCTCAGTACAATCGGGCACTAAAATTTTCATTAAGGACTTAATATATGTTTGGAGGTCCTCAGCTAGCACCGACTCTGGCACTCCGCGCAATTTTAAGTTATTTCTGCGAGAGCGGTCCTCAAGATCCGCTACTTTCGCACGGAGGTATGCAATTTCTTCTGCTTGTGTATCATGGGCATCAATTAAATTGTTATGAGAGTCTGCAAACTCGCCCATTTTCTGTTCAACATGCTGGACTCTGTTGTCCAAGTCGGTCACAGAGGATTGAATCGGTGTGAGCAGATGTGACAGATGGCTAGTAACCGAATGATTAAACGCAAGCAGCATTTCTTTCAGCAACATACTGGATGCTGGCTTATCGTCTGTGGGAAAATTGTAAAGCACTTCTGGCACAGGGTCTTTAATTGGCCCATCCGTGGGGTGTTGTGACTCACCACCAGCCGCCTCTGTAGCTTGTAGCCTAGGCCTCTGCTTAGCCGGGCTGGCAAAGGGAGACCGCTGTGCTGCCTGTTTGTTCGGCGATGATGTGCTGTTCCCCTTTATGGCCTCCTCTGCGTAATCTGCGCTCGGATGTTTTTTATGTGGAGACCCCCTGGGGCTTTTTGCAGCGACCTGCTGCCGTCTGAGCTGCTGGGTGAGCCTCCGGTCAATGAAGATCGCAGGCTGGAGCTGTGTTCAGCGTGCTCAGTTCGCTCTCCGGCGCCATCTTTGTTCCGCTCCTGACCGAAGAAGAACTCCAGCTTCCCCTGGTTCTTCATGCTCCTCTTCCCTCTAGTCATCATCGGGGACGTCTCCTGTCGCTGCAGGCACCAGGAGGGTAAGATTTCAGTAGATAGTGAGGTTCTGCTGGGCTGAATCGCTGTAATGGAGCAGGAGCTCTGTGATTATGCGGCCATCTTCCTCAGCGTTGCGGCCACGCCCTAGAAATATATTTAAAATAAAGTAATAAGTATAAGTATTTTCATTTTCTTCATTCCTGTAGAACTCCTCAATCAGGTTCCTGAACAGCTGTCTTCCCAGATTCATAACTTTTTATATGGGCTTATTATTATTATTTTTTGCAGGAAAAGTTGTACTTTCTAATTGGTACAATTTAATATTCCATACGATGTGATTGGAATATGGAAAAAAAATCCAAATGAGGAACTGGGAAAAACATGCTACAGTTTCATGGATTTTGTTTTTACATTGTTCGCTAAGTGGTGAAACTGACATGTCAGCTTCATTCTCTGGGTCAGTATGATTAGAGCGATACCACATTTATATACACTGTTCAAAAAATAAATGGGATAACTAAAATACCACATCCTAGATCTCAATGAATAAAATATTCCAGTTGCAAATCTTTATTCATTACATAGTGGAATGTGTTGAGAACGCTAAAACATAAAAATTCAGGCTTATTCAACTTCAGTGGAAATGCCTCAGGACAAGGAAATGAGGCTCAGTAGTGTGTGCGTGGCCTCCACGTGCCTGTATGACCTCCCTATAATGGCTGGGCATGCTCCTGATGAAGTGGCGGATGTTCTCCTGAGAGATCTCCTCCAGACCTGGATTTATGCATCAGTCAGCTCCTGGACAGTCTGTGGTGCAACATGGCGCTGGTGGATGGAACAAGACATGATGTCCCAGATGTGCTCGATTGGTTCAGGTCTGGGGAATGGGCAGGCCAGTCCATAGCATCAATGTGTCTTCATAATGCAGGAACTGCTGACACACTTCAGCCACATTGTCATACATCAGAAGGAACTCAGGGCCAACTGCACCTGCATATGGTCTCACAATGGGTCTGAGGATCTCCGGTACCTAATAGCAGTCAGGGTACCTCTGTCTAGCACATGGAGGGCTATGCGGTCCTCCAAAGAAATGCCTCCCCACACCATTACTGACCCACTGCCAAACTGGTCATGCTGGATGTTGCAGTCAGCAGAACGTTCTCTATGGTGTCTCCAGACTCTGTCACGTCTGTCACATGTGTTCAGTGCGAACCTGCTCTCATCCGTGAAAAGCACAGGGTGCCAGTGTCGAATCTGCCAATCTTGGTGTTCTCTGGCAAATGGCATTCGCCCTGCATGGTGTTGATCTGTAAGCACAACATTGACTTGTGGACGTCGGGCCCTCATACCACCCTCATGGAGTCTGTTTCTGACACTTTGAGCAGACACATGGACATTAGTGGCCTTTTGGAGGTCATTTTTCAGGGCTCTGACACTGCTCCTCCTTGCACAAAGGAGGAGCTAGCAGTCCTACTGCTGGGTTGTTGCCCTCCATGTCTCCTGGTGTACTGGCCTATCTCCTGGTATCTGGTCCATGCTATGGACACTGTGTTAACAGACACAGCTAACCTTGTTGTCACAGCTTGTCACAGCTTACATTGATGTGCCATCCTGGATGAGCTGCACTACCTGAACAACTTCTGTGGGAGCAATGACAAAATGCAAAGGTGACCACATCAACAGCCAAAAAGGATGAGAATGTAGAAATGGTCTGTGGTCACCACCTGCAGAACCACTCCTTTATAGAGGTTGTCTTGCTAATTTCATTTCTACGTGTCGTCTGTTCCTTTTGCACAACAGCAGGAGAAATTCTAAATCGGTGTTGCTTCATAACTGGACAGGATGATTTCACAGAAGTGTGATTGACTTGGAGTTACATTCTGTTGTCTAAGAATCCCCTTTATTTTTAGAGCAGTATTTTTAATATAAAAAAAAATGGCATTTCCTTATTCTGATCCCCATAACTTTTTTTGAGTTACATCTATGAAAGTGTATGGCGTGTGTTTGACATTTTGATAACGTTTTCATCAATTTTTGGGAAGCTGAAGCAACAAAAATGGTGAATTGGACATTTAGATTTTTTCCGTTACTTCATTCACCATACGGGATAAATACATTTATATTTTAATAGCTTGTTTTTGAAGACTGTGGTGCAAATTATTTTTATTTTTAATTTTTATTATGGAGAAAGGGGGTGATGAATTTTTATATTTTTAAGTTTTTGTTATACTTTTAAAAACTATTTTTTTTTTACCTTTTTTCACTTATATTAAGTCCCCTTAGGGGACCTGAACAATGAATCACTATAGCAATCTGTAGGAGTTCCAATACGTTCCTATGGAGCCCTGTACAGACATTAGCTCAGAGTGTCTGCTGCTTAAAACAGCTAGCACCCGGTGGCTATGGTGCCCGCTTTGCTCCGAACAGGATCTGCTCCATCTTTAAAGACCTAACATGCACCGTACAGGTATAGAGCATGTTAAGAAGGGGTTAAGTCTAGCATTCACTAGTGTCTTTCCCTGCGGTTTTTGGTCCTGACTTCTGTTTCTGCTCAGATCACTTTTGCATTTCTGTTGGACCTTCCTGTGTACTGACATCAGGTAGATTCAGGTAGAACTTTTTCTCCTGGTTTTGACTCCTCAGAGTGTCTCTGGTTTACCCCTTATATGCTGTTTTGGTTGCTTTTGACTCTCTTGACTCAGACTCTAGCTTATTTTACTCTCCTCCTATTCCTTGTCATCTGATAAGTCTGCTTTCTTTGAACTCACACCTGTTTCTTACTTCTTTAGGGCTCATGCTCACAAACGTATGTATTTTGCGGTCCCCAAAACAATGCTCCACAAAAAAGAAATCATGACATCCTTGTGATGTCCGTGTTACGAATTATAAATTTTTTTTTTTGCAGATGCATTGTAACAATGCCTGTCCTTGTCCACAAAATGAACAAGAACAGGACATGTACTATTCTTTTGCAGAACCTACTTGTGGACATACAGATACGGAATGCATATGGCGTCACTTCCGTTTTTTTGCAACCCCATTAAAATGAATGGTTCCGCATACAGGCTGCAAAAAAAAACTAAACGGAAGTGGACAAAAATACGTTTGTGTGCATGAGCCCTTACTCTGCAGGCATAATCTGGGTTTCTAGAACCCAAGTCCAAATGGCCTTAGATCTACTAACTGGAGTGGTGACGGAAGATAGGTAGCAGATATAGAGCGCTGGTATTGCTTTTGGACAGTGACCCTGTATCCTTCCTCATGTCTGTCTCTCTGCTATGCCATAGTAATTTCAAGTGAGGGACACAATTTTTACACAATTTCCATATGCTATATAAAATATATACCAACACTGGGTATCATTTTATAATACCCACAGTTCTTCTCCCACATATGAGTTATGGAAAAACCTATCCAAACTAGGAGAAACGTCAATTTTGGCGCTTTGTCAAATAACAATCACCTACAGTAAGGGTGAATTCACACGACCATATGTACTTTTTGTATCCATCGTAACAATGTCTATCATTGTCTGCAAAATGCATAAGAATAGGACATGTTCTATCTTTTTTGCCGGGCTACGGAATGGACATACAGATGCAGGCAGTACACGGCGTGCTGACCACATTTTTTTGTGGAAATGAATGTGGATCAGATGCGGACCAAAACTACGGTTGTATTTAATGCTGCATTTAATGTTGTATTCTACAACAAAGCTGATGGAATTTCTGTACAAATACTAACCATGTGAAAAAGCTCTACGACTGTGACACATGCTACAAGTAGGTTTTCAGTAACCTTGTACTATTGATTTTAGTTTGTTCAGAACTTAGATTCTGACAATAGCTAAGTCAAGCTAATTTTGGTGACAAAATAAAGTGCAAGGCAAGCGAGGAAGATTTTATCGTTTAGTCAATAGTATCATGGCTTTAAGCCTGTATATTTTGTTAAGAAAAGCATATATAGTCTCATGTGGCAGAGCTGAATTTGTGTTGTATTTCTTTTCTACGTGTTGATAACTCAGTGAATATAGGAATTTATTATTGTTGCATGCTGATAAATCCACAGAGGTGATTTCATTTTCTTGTATAAATATATATGTGGTCAGTGCAAAGAACTGGCATAGAATTTTTTCATTTCAAGGACGTTACAAAGGACCTGAAGACATCCATTACTTACGGAGAAAAAGTGATTGAGACATCAATACAGGAAATAATTCTTTACAATTATAGTAGTAAGGCTAGTTTCACAATAGCGCCTGGCATCTCCAACAGGCTCTTCTGGCAGGGAGATGTTTGGATTCTAGCTGACACTCCCATTCACTATAATGCCTTATTTACATGTCAGTGTTTGGTCAGTGATTTCCATCAGGGTTTGGCCTCATGCACACGACTATGGTGTGTTTTGCGGTCCGCAAATCACGGATCCGCAAAACACGGATGGTGTCCGAGCGCATTCTGGCATGAACAGCCTTCAATATAAATGCCTATTCTTGTCCGCAAAGCATGGACAAGAATAGGACATGTTATATTTTTTTTAGTGGGGCCATGGAACGGAGCAACAGATGCGGACAGCACATGGAGTGTTGTCCACATCTTTTGCGTCCCCATTGAAGTGAATGGGTCCACATCTGAGCCGCCAAAACGGCCTCTCAGATGCGGACCAGAACAACAGCCGTGTGTATGAGGCCTTTGTGAGCCAAAACTACATGTGGCTCTAAACACAGAACAGGTGCAGATCTTTCCCTTATACCTTATGTCTGCGGCGTTTCCACTCCTGGTTTTGGCTCACAATTGCTAATGGTAATGTCACAACCAGACAGCTGAGAAGCTCTGACAGAGGCCTTTCAGAACCTCCCCCTTGAGTTTCTGTGTTGTGGTATTCAGCTCCTCCTCTCGTTAGTCTCTCTCAGCTGTCATGTGTTGGACTAATTGCTTCCCTTTAAATTCTTCCCCAGAAGGCTTTTCTGGGCGGCTTATATTTCTTCCTGGAGTATGTGTGCATGCCCATCTGGTTCTTCTCTCCTCTACAAAGTTAAGTGTTAAACTGTTATCTGTTATTTTCTGTTTGCTGGATCCCAGGTGACCCTGACTCCCTCCGTGTCTGGTGTAGGGAGCCGGTGGTCGTGTCCCCTCACTATTGTAGGGTGCTCAGGGGTTATATAGTCAAGGTACGTGGATATGCATACCTCCACCATTCGGATCTATGCATAGGCTGAGCAGCCAGGGAAAGTGCCAGGTCTTCTACAGGGGTCTCCCTTTCGTTCCTTAGCTTTTGGATCCAGCGAGTCATTTATGCATGTTGTTTTGCCTTGTTACTTGTACACATTCCGTGACATTATAAGCCGCCAAAACCGTCTTAAGCATGGATCCGGTTTCACTTTTGGCTGAACGCTTCCAGGGTCTTTCATTGGAGGTAGCTGACCTCCGTAAGACTTTTTCTCAGCTTCAAGTGACCGGTTCAGCTTGCGTTCATGGAGCTTGTTCTGAGCCTAAGATCTCGCTCCCGGATACGTTTTCCGGGGGTAGTGAGAATTTTGTGCGTTTTAGAGAGGCTTGCAAACTCCATTTTCGCCTTCTTCCCCTTTCCTCTGGAGATGAGGAACGGAGGGTGGGGATCATTATATCGCTGCTCAGAGGTAACGCCCAGTCCAGGGCCTTTTCGCTGCCGGAGGGGGCACAGCCTCTCCGTTCAGTGGATGAATTCTTTTTAGCCCTGGGTCAGATATATGATGATCCGGATCGTATTGCTCTGGCGGAGTCTAGACTACGTCTCTTATGCCAGGGTAAACAATCCGCAGAAATATACTGCTCAGAATTTCGGAGATGGGCAGCTGATACTGGTTGGAATGATGCTGCACTCCGAAGTCAATTTTGCCATGGTCTTTCAGAGGGATTGAAAGATGCATTTGCCTTTCATGAAAGGCCTATTTCTTTGGACTCTGCTATGTCTCAGGCCGTTCGTATTGACAGGCGTCTTAGAGAGAGAGGAGAGATCTCTCCTTCCTGTCATACTCGGTCCCAGGACTGTGCAGCGGTCCCATTCTGTGCGCAGGGGTCTCAGTCGCTGTCAGCCCCTTCTGAGCAGGAGCCCATGCAGCTGGGGTTGATTGCTTCTGACAATAGAAGATTCAGCCCGCATGGGACGGTTTGTTTTTGTTGTGGAGGTATTAATCATTTGGCAAATATTTGTCCCTCTAGGAGATTCAGGCAGTTCTCTGGGTATAATAAAGAAACAAAGAGGAAAAAATCTTTGAAAAATGTTCCGTCTGTTACTATTGTCAGGGTTGAGGCGGAAATTGAAGGTTTTCCGTTTGCTTGTAGTTCCCGTTTTGTCCTGCCGGCTAGGGTGGCGCTAGAGAGCAAGAACATTTTTTGTGAGATTTTTGTGGATAGTGGAGCAGCGGTCAATCTCATTGATAATCAATTTGCGATAACTCATGGTTTCCAGGTGTGCGCTTTGAGAAAGGATATTCCTGTTTTTGCTATCGATTCCGCTCCACTTTCTCAGAAATCATTAAAGGGCATAGTTCACAATATCCGTTTAATTGTGAGTGATTCTCATGTTGAGGATGTGTCATGTTTCGTCCTTAGCGGTTTGCCCACCCCTCTGGTGTTGGGGCTGCCCTGGCTCACTAAGCATAACCCCACCATTGATTGGCAAGCGAAGCAAATAAATGGTTGGAGTGACTTTTGCAGAGAGAATTGCCTCACGACATCTGTTTCTGAGGTTGCTACTAAGACTATACCATCTTTTCTCTCAGAATTTTCGGATGTCTTCTCTGAGAGTGGAGTTCAGGATTTGCCCCCGCACAGGGAGTACGATTGCCCTATTAATCTCATCCCAGACGCCAAGCTGCCTAAATCTCGTTTATACAATCTTTCCCAACCTGAGAGGATCGCTATGCGTGCTTATATCTCTGAGAGTCTGAGAAAGGGACACATACGACCCTCGAAGTCACCTGTTGCCGCTGGTTTTTTCTTTGTTAAGAAAAAAGATGGTTCTTTAAGACCTTGTCTGGATTTCAGGGAGCTGAACAGTATCACTATTCGTGACCCTTATCCGCTTCCTCTGATCCCGGACTTATTTAACCAGGTTGTTGGGGCTAAAGTCTTTTCCAAATTAGATTTAAGAGGGGCATACAACCTGGTCAGGGTCAGAGAAGGGGACGAATGGAAGACGGCCTTCAATACCCCTGAGGGCCATTTTGAAAATTTGGTTATGCCTTTTGGTTTGATGAATGCCCCAGCCGTTTTTCAGCATTTCGTGAACAGCATTTTTTATCATTTGATGGGAAAATTTGTATTGGTGTATTTGGATGACATTTTGATTTTTTCTCCCGATTTCAAAACTCATAAGGAACATTTACGTCAGGTCTTGCTCATTCTGCGGGAGAATAAATTATATGCGAAACTGGAAAAATGTGTGTTTGCGGTTCCAGAAATTCAATTTCTGGGGTTTCTTCTCTCCGCTTCTGGTTTTCGCATGGACCCCGAGAAGGTCCGCGCTGTGCTTGAGTGGGAGCTTCCTGAGAATCAAAAGGCGCTGATGCGTTTTTTGGGCTTTGCCAATTATTACAGGAAGTTCATTTTGAATTATTCTTCTATTGTTAAACCACTCACTGATATGACCAGAAAGGGGGTAGATTTTTCTTCTTGGTCAGTAGAGGCGCGTAAGGCTTTTTCTGATATCAAGGAGAGTCTTGCTTCCGCTCCCATCTTGGTGCAACCTGATGTTTCGTTACCCTTCATAGTTGAGGTTGATGCTTCTGAGGTGGGTGTGGGGGCGGTCTTGTCTCAGGGTTCCTCTCCTGCCAATTGGCGACCGTGTGCCTTTTTCTCAAGAAAACTCTCCTCCGCAGAGAGAAATTACGATGTGGGAGATAGGGAATTGTTGGCCATCAAGTTGGCTTTTGAGGAATGGCGCCATTGGCTAGAGGGAGCCAGACACCCTATTACCGTATTTACTGACCATAAAAATCTGGCCTACTTGGAGTCAGCCAAGCGTCTGAACCCGAGACAGGCCAGATGGTCGTTGTTCTTTTCTAGGTTTAATTTTGTTGTCACGTTCCGCCCTGGAATTAAGAATGTGAAGGCAGATGCCCTGTCACGTTGTTTTCCGGGAGGCGGGAATTTTGAAGACCCGGGTCCCATTTTGGCTGAAGGTGTGGTGGTCTCTGCTCTTTTTCCTGAATTGGAGGCAGAGGTGCAGGCAGCCCAGTCAGAGGCTCCTGATCTTTGTCCTCCTGGGAGGTTGTTTGTGCCTCTCGCTTTAAGACACAAGATTTTTAAAGAACACCACGATACGGTCCTTGCTGGGCACCCGGGGGTAAGAGCCACACTGGATCTCATCGCTCGGAGATTCTGGTGGCCTGCGCTTCGTAAGTCGGTTGAGGGTTTTGTGGCAGCCTGCGAGACTTGCGCTCGTGCCAAAGTCCCTCATTCACGGCCATCAGGTCCTCTCCTTCCCTTACCCATTCCTTCCCGTCCTTGGACACATCTGTCCATGGACTTCATAACGGACCTGCCTCGTTCCTCGGGGAAGACTGTGATTCTGGTGGTGGTGGACCGTTTTAGCAAAATGGTGCATTTCATCCCTTTTCCTGGTTTGCCCAATGCTAAGACGCTGGCGCAGGCATTTGTTGATCACATTGTCAAATTGCACGGTATTCCTTCAGACATAGTCTCTGATAGGGGCACGCAGTTTGTTTCCAGATTCTGGAAGGCTTTCTGTTCTCGCTTGGGGGTTCGGTTGTCATTCTCTTCTGCTTTCCACCCGCAGTCGAATGGCCAGACAGAGCGCGTCAATCAGAATCTGGAGACATATCTGCGTTGTTTTGTGGCGGAGAATCAAGAGGATTGGTGTTCTTTTTTGTCCCTTGCTGAGTTTGCTTTAAATAACCGTCGTCAGGAGTCCTCTGATAAGTCACCATTTTTTGGTGCATATGGGTTTCATCCACAGTTTGGGACTTTCTCGGGAGAGGGGTCTTCTGGTTTACCTGATGAGGACAGATTCTCCTCGTCTTTGTCATCTATTTGGCAAAAGATTCAAGATAATCTAAAGAGCATGAGTGAGAGATATAAGCGTGTGGCTGATAAGAGACGTGTGCTTGGTCCGGACCTGAATGTTGGTGATCTGGTGTGGTTGTCTACCAAGAATATCAAATTGAAGGTTCCCTCCTGGAAGTTGGGTCCTAGGTTTATTGGGCCTTACAAAATCCTGTCTGTCATCAATCCTGTTGCATACCGTCTTGATCTTCCTCAGACTTGGAAGATCCATAATGTTTTTCATAAGTCCTTATTGAAACCTTATGTTCAACCCATTGTACCCTCGCCTTTGCCTCCTCCTCCGATTATGGTTGATGGGAATCTTGAATTTCAGGTCTCTGGGATTGTGGATTCTCGTCTTGTCCGCGGTTCTCTTCAGTACCTTGTTCACTGGGAGGGGTATGGTCCTGAGGAGAGGATGTGGGTCCCAGTGACGGACATTAAAGCCTCTCGTCTCATCAGGGCTTTCCATAGGTCCCATCCTGAGAAGGTGGGTTCTGAGTGTCCGGAGTCCACTCGTAGAGGGAGGGGTACTGTCACAACCAGACAGCTGAGAAGCTCTGACAGAGGCCTTTCAGAACCTCCCCCTTGAGTTTCTGTGTTGTGGTATTCAGCTCCTCCTCTCGTTAGTCTCCTCCTCTCGTTAGTCTCTCTCAGCTGTCATGTGTTGGACTAATTGCTTCCCTTTAAATTCTTCCCCAGAAGGCTTTTCTGGGCGGCTTATATTTCTTCCTGGAGTATGTGTGCATGCCCATCTGGTTCTCCTCTCCTCTACAAAGTTAAGTGTTAAACTGTTATCTGTTATTTTCTGTTTGCTGGATCCCAGGTGACCCTGACTCCCTCCGTGTCTGGTGTAGGGAGCCGGTGGTCGTGTCCCCTCACTATTGTAGGGTGCTCAGGGGTTATATAGTCAAGGTATGTGGATATGCATACCTCCACCATTCGGATCTATGCATAGGCTGAGCAGCCAGGGAAAGTGCCAGGTCTTCTACAGGGGTCTCCCTTTCGTTCCTTAGCTTTTGGATCCAGCGAGTCATTTATGCATGTTGTTTTGCCTTGTTACCTGTACACATTCCGTGACAGGTAATCACTGACCAAAACACTGACGTGTGAATGAGGTATAATGTGAACCGATGAAAACCACTGCATGCAGCATTTTTCATCTAGCCGATTCTTGGCATATTTTCCGGGTTGCAGCTGGATTTCCATTGGTCTCCATTATCATGAATGGGGCCATATGAAATTCTGGCAGCAACTGGCATTGATGGATCCAGCAGGCTGCTCCTGGCTGGAACGGCCTGGCGTATCTGCAAAATGTAGGTGTGAGAAAAATATGGAATGCACTATCCCAAGAGGTAATATTGATACCATTTAATAACTGGCGTTTTAGACGCTGGTCTTAATAAGCCCCATACCTGGTGCAGGTCTCTCCTTAACTTTGGCGGATCCACCACAGCTTCTAAATGTAAGATAACCTTGTAGCTGCCAGCCTGCCCCATTTCCTGCCCAAGCCATGCCCACTTTTTAGACATGGTATGAGCATGGAGAAGTCGCAGATTATAGAGCAAAGGACCTTTGCGATGCAATCTGCACCAGAAAGATGCCTAATTTAGGCGTATTTCTGTTAAATAAAGGACCTCCCAGATGCTTATCTAATAGCAAATGGGATTAAGGGTTATAATTAGAGATGAGTGAAGTTTTGAAAAATTTGATTTGCTAGGAATTAATTTGTCATGAATAGCAATAAATCAGGTATACCCAGGCCACTCTGTCTAATCATAGTCATCATATTTGGTGGCCCAATCTCAGTGTGAAGGCTTGGAAGTTAAACTGGAGGAATGCCATTTGCATTACGTTCTATTGCACCCATATTCATAGTTAATCCATTCTGTAGGTACTGTGCCGTCAGTATTACAGGTGTAATTTACCAACGTCTACATCACTGTGCACCAAGATTAATAGATAATCCTTTCTGTCAAACTAAAATAAAAGCATACATCACCCTTCAGTAAAGCAAAACAACGTGCGTGCTCCTGCAGGAGCTGCGTCCAAATTGCTCCTTTAGGAACAAAATGAAGAAATGGAAGCATGCAAGCACCTGCTTTTTAATCCCTTCTCTTAGATGTAGATTTATTGTGCAATATTAATTCAAGTCAATATTAGCGTTAGGCCTCATGCACACGACCGTTGTGTGCATCCGCGTCCGTTCCGTCATTTTTCACAGTTTAGCGGAGGTCCCATTAATTTCTATGGAGCTGTGAAAAAAAAACTGATAGTCCTCCGTTTTTTTCTACACGTCCGTGATTCCAGTCCGTCAAAAAAATATAACCTGTCCTATTCTTGTCAGTGGAAAACAGAGGACGGACCCATTCAAGTCAATGGGTCCGTAAAAAAAAAATGGATGCACAACTGGTATGTCATCCGTGTCTGCGTCCGTGCCTGTTTTTTACTACAAGACTTTGGTGCCAAAAAATTAAACTTTTCATTAACCTTCCTTTTTTTTCCCCTGTCAGACAAAAAAAAAGGAATACACAAGGAAACACAACTGAAGCAAAATCGGACACGGACCACTGAAGCCAAATCTAGGTCTAATTTATCTTCGTGGACTTAACTGTGCTGGGCTCCAAGATTCAAGTAGTTGCCCTTTAATACTGAGTCTGACACACAGTAAGGGCCCATTCAGGCGGCTGTATGAACGGATCCGCAACCGTTCCGCAATTTTGCGGAAGGTGGGCGGATTCCATTCATTTCAATGGTGCTGTAAAAGATCTGTTGTTCCGTTCCGCGCCGCCGCAAAAACATGTCCTATGTTTGTCAGTAAAACTCGGCTCCGTGGCCCCATTCAAGTCTATGTATCTGCAAAAAACTGAATACATACGGAATGTATTCCGTATGCATTCCGTTTTTTGCGGATCTGTCTCTGCATTAATTTGATAGCCAGCCCCCTAAAATGTTACTTTTTATTAAATAAAACTGTCTAGACTAGCTAGAAGTCTTTGCATTTGAATTTTCAACTGTAAGGTGAAATCCTGGCATCTTTTCCAGTGGACAAAATAATTATTCTCATTCAATCCAGACCGGAAATCTGGGATTCTCGCAGTGACCTCTACCATGACCGAATCCGAAAGGATCGTTCATGGCAGGAGGTCACTCAAGAACTTTTGCCAACTGAGTGGGAGCTTGCTGATTCCAAGCAAAAGAAAAAATATGGTAAGTGATATTTGACATGTGCAAGTGCATTCAGTTATGGTCCCTGTGTGCAAAAATATCATGTGCACTGTAGATGCATGTTCAGGCCATACTTTTACTTTATTCCAGTTGAATTTCTGATTGCACGAGTGTATACTGATCAGGGCCCTGTGTGCAGAAATATCATGTGCACTGTAGATGTATGTGCATGCATGTAATTTTCTTAATTCTCTTGAAACTTTTCAATTTTATAAATTCTCTAAACTTATGTCCTATCCTATCTGCAGTGCAAATTTCAATGAAAGGGAAAAGTGGAAGTGGAGGCTAAACCAAGAAGCCAAATCTTTATACCCGACACTTACAGTTTCTTAACCCGGTTCTGGAGTTGCACCCATAAGTTGATTTTTAAATTGTTTAAAAAAATGTAGTTAGAATGTGTTTCACAATTTTAAAGCAGAAAATTTACGGAACTGGCAGAAACCAAACAAGTATGTGGAGGAGTTTGCTTAAAACAAGATTTAAATTTACCAATTAGGTAAAATGCAAAGATTAGCAGTGTTGCATCCAGATTTTCAAAATATTAATGAATTTTGCCATCTGAGACAATTGGGGGAATATCGCTAGGATATGCCTCCATTGTCTTTTAGGTGCTGGTCCCACCTCTGAGACCAGCACCTACAACGAGAACGGAGTGGGGAAATGAACGGAAGGCACACTGCGCATGCACTGCCGACCTCCATTCATTTCTATGGGTCAGCCGGCTATTTCCTTCTGTCCCATAGAAATGAACGGGAGCAGGGGCTGCGCATGCACTGTATGCTCCGATTCATTTGTATGAGAGCAGCGGGGAGCAGTGCTTGGTGGTGGATGGACCCTGGAATTTGCTGGGTCCTCCAGCCACAGCTATCAACGCTCCATTATCCTAGCAATATGCCCCCATTGTATGTGATGGGAATATCCCTTAAAGCAAATAAATTTAATTTGCTTGATAGACTACAAGCAATAGGACCTCATTATTTTGGAGAGAAAAAACTGTTCCCTAGCATGAACCATCCTCAGGATTGGCCATTGTCAAGTGTGTAACATTGATAGTTTTGAAATAAAATTAATATATATATTTTAGATTACATATGACTATCGACAGTTTAGTGGATGAGCCAGAGAGAGAGTCCTCAAGCCACAGTGCTGCGGAAAAGCCAATGGCACTTGAAGGCCGGCAGGTGAGAATGTCGCCAGGACTAAGGCTACTTTCACATTAGCGTTCGGGGCTCCGCTTGTGAGTTCCGTTTGAAGGCTCTCACAAGCGGCCCCGAACGCATCCGTACTGCCCTAATGCATTCTGAGTGGATGCGGACCCGCTCAGAATGCATCAGTCTGGCAGCGTTTGGCCTCCGCTTCACTCAGCAGGCGGACACCTGAACGCTTCTTGCAGCGTTCGGGTGTCTGCCTGGCCCTGCGGAGGCAAACGGATCCGTACAGACTTACAATGTAAGTCAATGGGGATGGATCCGTTTGAAGTTAACACAATATGGCTCAATTCTCAAACGGATCCATGCCCCATTGACTTTCAATGTAAAGTCTGGACGGATCCGTCCGAGCTACTTTCACACTTAGATCCGTCTGCATTTTATTATATAATGCAGACGGATCCGTTCTGAACGGATCCCATCATCTGCATTATATGAGCGGATCCGTCTGGGCAGACCCCAGACGGATCCGCTCTGAACGCAAGTGTGAAAGTAGCCGAACACCCTCACCACCACCTATGCCTGCAACTCCACCGATACCATTAACCCCACCTACTGAGGAACAAGGAGGTTTAATACCTAGGCAGCCACCAAAGAGGTGTCAGCAGGCTCCTCCTGTGTCGGGTCAAACAAATAGAGAGGTGATTGATTCTCAGATTCTTGAGTTTTTGACCTGAAACAGGATAGAGTGTCAGGAGGACAAAATGGTGCATGGGCTGGCAACTTTTTTTTTTAAAAATGTGCATTCAGCTAGGCAAAACATCTGTGTGTCTAGTCTGCATGCATTAATTGACATTTATGCATTATTCCCCTGACTCTTTGCAAATCCATCGCTTTTTAGAATTTAAGCGACAAAAGCTTCATGAGACACCAACTTCCACTACACCTTGTATGGCTACATCTAGGCAGATTGGGCCTGTAACTGAGGGCTCCACCATGTGTTCTTAGGCTGGTTTCACACGGGCGTTGCGGAAAAATGTGCGGGTGCGTTGCGGAAACACCCGCGATTTTTCCGCGCGAGTGCAAAACATTGTAATGCGTTTTGCACTCGCGTGAGAAAAATCGCGCATGTTTGGTACCCAAACCCGAACTTCTTCAAAGAAGTTCGGGCTTGGGATTGATGTTCTGAAGATTCTATTATTTTCCCTTATAACATGGTTATAAGGGAAAATAATAGCATTCTGAATACAGAATGCATAGTACAATAGCGCTGGAAGGGTTAAAAAAAAATAAAAACGTTAACTCACCTTATCCCCATTATCGTGTAGTTCCCGGTCGGTCTCTTCTTTAGCTGTGGGCTTGGGCTGAATGACCTTTGGTGATGTCAGATCACATGCTCCAATCACATGGTCCATCACCATGGTGATGGAGCATGTGATCTGACATCACCACAGGTCCTTTAGTCACAGCTAAAGAAGAGACCGACCGGGAACTAGGCGATCATGGGGATAAGGTGAGTTAACTTTTTTATTTTTTTTAACCCTCCCAGCACTATTATACTATGCATTCTGTATTCAGAATGCTATTATTTTCCCTTATAACCATGTTATAAGGGAAAATAATACAGTGAATAGACTGTCACCTAGAACCCATGCGTGAAAATCGCACCGCATCCGCACTTGCTTGCGGATGCTTGCGATTTTCACGCAACCCCATTCATTTCTATGGGACCTGCGTTACGTGAAAAACGCTGAATATAGAACATGCTGCGATTTTCACGCAACGCATAAGTGTTGCGTGAAAATCACCGCTCATGTGAACAGCCCCATAGAAATGAATGGGTCAGGATTCAGTGCGGGTGCAATGCGTTCAACTCACGCATCGCACCCGCACGGAAATCTCGCCCGTGTGAAAGGGGCCTTACCCTATGGGTAGTTTTTCAAGAGAATTCATGGAATTGTAAATAAATACATTTTGGTTTAAAGAATATAATGTGTGTATTTTTATTCTTATGAATTAGTTTATGAAAATGAAATGAAATGAAGCATAGACATACCTATGTTATTGTATCAGACAAAGTTTACGGTAATTCTATATTGCGTAATATGTCAATTAGCTGCTAAGGGGGTCATTTATAAAACTGGTGTTGCCCATACCGACCAATCAGATTCCTCCTTTCATTTTGGACAGCTCCTTTGGAAAATGAAAGGAGGAATCTGATGTTGCTATGGGTAACTAAACCAGTTCTACTTTACACCAGTTTGATAAATGACCCACTAAGTGTCCACTGTGTGTTGCCTCACCAGGGAAGAGTCCTGGCTTTTTGTCAGTAAGTAATCACTTCAAATTGTCTACCCATATGTCTATGGCTTTTCTATAAGAACTGGAAATTTACTGCAGGTTTGTGGCTCTAGAGTACACAGGGATGCATGGGATTCCAATGGCAAGAAAGATGACTTAAGGGGCATCTGTCAACAGGATCAATACTATTAAACCAGGCATACTTGTGCACTGAAGCTCTACTTTATTCTTAATAAAGCCACACAAATTTGACAAAAATCATTTTAATAAGCAGGGTCAACCCTACCAGGTTTAATAGGGACTACCATGCTGACCCATGCCCTTTTAGGGAACACTAGGTTATTTAATCAAGATGAAAAGGGAGGGTTTGCGAGGGGCTACTGTCAAAAAGCCAGGATAGTTCCCTAATAATGAAACACCTAGGGGACACTTAGCAGTTAATTGACATCTGGAAAGAAATGGATTTAAAAAGGTTTTTCCAAAATATTTTTTTTATTAGTGAGGGTCCGACACCTGGGACCCCCACCAATCAGCTGTTTGAGAAGGCATCAGCACTCAAAGATTTTAACAACTTTATTTCAAAATATTAAGATGTAACACAAAAGATTTGAATTCTTTATTTAGAAGCAAAAAAAGTTGGTTCATTTTATATTTGTCATTTCCATTTTATGAGGTATTCGTCAGCATTTAGAAGCAAGTAATTTAGTTTTTTTTACAAACTACTTTCAAACTGGTGTAAAGTCGAAATGTATAGGCCTCTTTCTCCACATTTTCAGAGCTAAGTGAAAATAAGCCAGTACTACTGAGAACCAGTTTTAAAAATGAACTCTACATTATCAAACAATAAATCTTGCTTTAAAATACCTAAGCCCGCAAGCCCACGTCAAAGGTCCTCATTCTCTTGTGAGTCCCTACTCTAAACTAATGTCACGGAAGGTGTACAGAAAACTAGAAGACACAAAATGAAGATCCGACTGACTGGATCCAAAACTAAGGAACCAAAGGGAAAGCTCTGCAACAGACCTGGCTCTCTCCCTCACTGCTCAGCCTATGCAAAAATCCCAATGGTAGATGATCGCATATCCTCGTTCCTCGACTGTATAACACCTGAACACCCTATAATGGTGAGGGGACACGACCACTGGCTCCCTACACTTGATACGGAGGGAGTCAGGGTCTCCTGGGATCCAGCAAACAGGAAAACACAAATGAATGAACAAAACTTATCTGTAGAAGACTCAGTAGTAGCATCCAGCATGCACACACTCCAGGAAGTTGTATAAACCGCAAAGTGATGTAGTATGGGAAGGGATTTAAAGGGATGCAATCAGTGCAACTACATAACAGCTGAGAGAGGCTAACGGGATGAGAAAACAAAAGCAAAACAAAAAGAACCTCAAGCAGGAGGTTCTGAAGAACATCTGACAGAGCTTCTCAGATGTCTGGTGGTGACAACTAATAACTGGGGAACTAGCTAACTAAATTTTTTATTTTGTTTAAGTAATTTGGAAACCAAATCCCAGCAGATTTCAATGATTACCATGAATCCTATCCAACTGCCATGGTAAGGTACCCTCTGAACTACTGAAGTAATCTGCATAGAGTTCCTGTAATGCTAGTGCCGCAAGTCCAGGTCTTCCATGAAGATTTTTTTCCAACCCAACAGAAGAAGGTGTCAGAAAATGGACCACTTCAGGTTCTGCGTGTGCATCATGAATCCCTGTGAAGTTGTGTAAAATTACACATGCTTGGATCACCAGGGTTGCATGTTCCGTACTCATTTGCAAGGATGACATGAACACTCTCTATTTATTAGACAGTATTCCGAAATCATTCAACATATCGACGTGCACGAGACAGACGATAATTGAAGATGCTCTTCCGGCCATCCAAATCGCGTCGTGGAAAGCCTGCATTACATGTGGAGATAATGCAAAGCCTTCATCTGCCACGATTACAAATTGAGTGGCTGGAGCAGAAGAACATGGCAATCGTCTGGTCTCTGGCAAGGAGAGTTGGTTGGCACAAAGCCGTTCACCCATTCTGGAATTACAGAAGATTCGGGAGTCTGCTGTGTTTCTATAGGCCCCAATATCAACAATAATAAATCAGCGATTACTGTCAACCAAGGCCAACAGCACTACAGAAAAATTGCTTAAAATGCTTAAAATTATAATATCGGGATCATGAGTGAGGCGGCTTTTGAACACGAATGTGCTTGCCATCCAACGCTCCTATGCAGTTTGGAAACTGCGTTGATTGATAAAAGCCCTCAGCGATTTGTAGCCAATCCTTTGGTGGGGGCAGGGCCGGACTGGCTATAGGGCAGACCAGGCACTTGCCCGGCGGGCCGGACCGAACACAATCAGCTTAGCCGCTGGCTGAGTTTTTTTTTAAATTGATGTGGCAGCAGCCGGGCAGGAGTGGAGATGAGTGCTTCCATTGTGGAAGCGCTCATCTCCTTTTTCATCTGTATCGCCGTCCTCAGGACAGCGATACAGATGAATGGAGCAGGGGAGAGAAGTCTCCCTTGCCTATTCCTCTGATAGGCTACAGGCCTAGTGCTTGTAGCCTATCAGAGTCTGGTGCAGGCGGAGGGTTGACATCATCGCGCACGCCGCCCGAGCCGTACAGCGCGGGACACAGGCCGGAAGAGTCCTGCATCGCATCGCTGACAGCAGCATGGGGGTAAGTATATTAGTTTATTGTTTTTATTATTTAATTTTATACTATACTGTGGCAAGAAGGGGGTGGGGGCCCTATATACTGGCACAATATCGAGGGGGGGGGGGGTTGGCACTATAGAGAAGAAGGGAAGCACTATGGGGCCATATATACTGGCACAATATGGGGGGGCACTATGGGGCCCTATTACTGGCACAATATGGGGGGACACTATGCAGAAGAGGGGAAGCACTATGGGGCCCTATATACTGGCACAATATGGGAGGCCCTATATACTGGCACAATATGGGGGGCACTATGGAGAAGAGGGGAAACACTATGGGGCCCTATATATTGGCACAATACGGGGGCACTATGGAGAAGAGGGGAAGCACTATGGGGCCCTATATACTGGCACATTATGGGGGGGGCACTATGGAGAAGAGGGGAAGGAGCACTATGGAGACATCTACTGGGGGCCCTATATACTGGTACGCATTATAGGTGGGCACTATGGAGAAATGGGGGACAAGAGCACTATGAGGGCATTATATAGGGGCATTTAATACTGGCACCCATTTTGAAGCCACTATGGGGAAGGGAGGAAAGGAGCATTATGGGGACATCTATGTGGGGCAGTCTATAGGGGCATTTTATACAGGGAGTGCAGAATTATTAGGCAAGTTGTATTTTTGAGGATTAATTTTATTATTGAACAACAACCATGTTCTCAATGAACCCAAAAAACTCATTAATATCAAAGCTGAATATTTTTGAAAGTATTTTTTCGTTTGTTTTTAGTTTTAGATATTTTAGGGGGATATCTGTGTGTGCAGGTGACTAGTACTGTGCATAATTATTAGGCAACTTAACAAAAAACAAATATATACCCATTTCAATTATTTATTTTTACCAGTGAAACCAATATAACATCTCAACATTCACAAATATACATTTCTGACATTCAAAAACAAAACAAAAACAAATCAGTGACCAATATAGCCACCTTTCTTTGCAAGGACACTCAAAAGCCTGCCATCCATGGATTCTTTCAGTGTTTTGATCTGTTCATCATCAACATTGCGTGCAGCAGCAACCACAGCCTCCCAGACACTGTTCAGAGAGGTGTACTGTTTTCCCTCCTTGTAAATCTCACATTTGATGATGGACCACAGGTTCTCAATGGGGTTCAGATCAGGTGAACAAGGATGCCATGTCATTAGATTTTCTTCTTTTATACCCTTTCTTGCCAGCCACGCTGTGGAGTACTTGGACGCGTGTGACGGAGCATTGTCCTGCATGAAAATCATGTTTTTCTTGAAGGATGCAGACTTCTTCCTGTACCACTGCTTGAAGAAGGTGTCTTCCAGAAACTGGCAGTAGGACTGGGAGTTGAGCTTGACTCCATCCTCAACCCGAAAAGGCCCCACAAGTTCATCTTTGATGATACCAGCCCAAACCAGTACTCCACCTCCACCTTGCTGGCGTCTGAGTCGGACTGGAGCTCTCTGCCCTTTACCAATCATGCCACGGGCCCATCCATCTGGCCCATCAAGACTCCCTCTCATTTCATCAGTCCATAAAACGTTAGAAAAATCAGTCTTGAGATATTTCTTGGCCCAGTCTTGACGTTTCAGCTTGTGTGTCTTGTTCAGTGGTGGTCGTCTTTCAGCCTTTCTTACCTTGGCCATGTCTCTGAGTATTGCACACCTTGTGCTTTTGGGCACTCCAGTGATGTTGCAGCTCTGAAATATGGCCAAACTGGTGGCAAGTGGCATCTTGGCAGCTGCACGCTTGACTTTTCTCAGTTCATGGGCAGTTATTTTGTGCCTTGGTTTTTCCACACGCTTCTTGCGACCCTGTTGACTATTTTGAATGAAACGCTTGATTGTTCGATGATCACGCTTCAGAAGCTTTGCAATTTTAAGAGTGCTGCATCCCTCTGCAAGATATCTCACTATTTTTGACTTTTCTGAGCCTGTCAAGTCCTTCTTTTGACCCATTTTGCCAAAGGAAAGGAAGTTGCCTAATAATTATGCACACCTGATATAGGGTGTTGATGTCATTAGACCACAAGCCTTCTCATTACAGAGATGCACATCACCTAATATGCTTAATTGGTAGTAGGCTTTCGAGCCTATACAGCTTGGAGTAAGACAACATGCATAAAGAGGATGATGTGGTCAAAATACTCATTTGCCTAATAATTCTGCACTCCCTGTAGTGCCACATTATGGAGGGCACTATGGAGACAGGGAAGGTGCACTATGTGGGCATCTTCTGGGGGGACTATATCGGAGTATTCTATACTGGCACAAATTATAAGGCCACCATGGGCACCTAAGCTCAACTGGTGGCACTAAGTGTTTTTTGTAGTGGCACACAGTACGGGTCATTGGAACAAATGAGGGCACTCTGAGGACATTGGCTCTACTGGGGGCACTAAGAGGAGGTATTTCTTTTTTTACTGCCACACAACGGGGCATTTTTTGTACTGGTGCACATTATAAGGGGGGGTTCTACTGTCACACATTATAAAGAGAATTATTACTATCGGGGCATTATGGTGGGCTTTATTACAACTGGGGGACTATGGGAGCATTACTACTTGTGGGACACAATTACTGTTGGGGGCACTGTAGAAGCACTATTACTACTAAATGCACTCTGGCAAAGAAATAATTACTATTGTTGGGACTTTGGGAGCACCATTACTTTGGGGGCACCCTGGCACAGTTCTTTTTGCAGTATAGTTTTGGGAGCACAGCTTCTCAGTATTGGGGGTGCATGATGGGATGTTAATTGGAGGATGATGGAAAAGTAGGAAACTAAGATGTCTGTCAAACTCTGCAGAGACGTGAGATGGCTGAAATAAATTATCACAGTGGTCTGGTCTGAATGGAGAAGATGAAGAAAGAGAACATCTACATCAGAGGAGACGTCACTGGATATAAGAGGTATGGGGCGCTGTATTAGGCTACTTTCACATCTGCGTTAGTGATCCTGGCAGGCTGTTCCAGCTGAGAATTCACTGGATCCGGCATTGCTGGATGCAGACAGAATGCCCGCCAGCCCCATTAACTATAATGAGGTATGGCAGAGATCCGGACACAATCTAGGAAAAATGCCGAGAATCAGCGGGACATAAACCGCTGCATGCTGTGCTTTGTGTTCAGTCGATTCCTTGCATTTTCTGCCGGATTAGGTGGCCGGATCGTACTAAGACCCCTAATGTCACCTGGGGACCCCCAAAGAAGCTTGTGTGTTGGCTGAAGCCTTCCTATCTTACTGGTGGCTGGTCTCTCAATTGTGCTTCCGATTTTGGCTCCACCCTTAGACTGCAAGGGGAGTGGGCCTGTTGGGGGTCAAGTGATTGAGCTGCTCAGTCAAAAATGCCCAGGCCTATTTTTTGTCCCAGTCCGGCCCTGGGTGGGGGCATCAGAGCTTCTCTGAGACGCTGCCAGATATGGTTGAGATTCCCAGCAGATACTCATAATGCAGTGAAGCAAATATATCGGCACTTCAAGAATTCGCAAATATTTATAATATAGTTATATATTCGTAATTTTTAATATTCTAGATTTTTTTTTTCAATCTTGCTTGTGGGCCAATGAGAAGGCTGCAATGTCTTTGTATGAGCTTAGCAACATCCCTAGCAACCAATAGGGAAGTTGTCTACCCCTTACTATATAAGAACCTCCCCAGCAGCCTTTGTATGCAGTATTTTGCAGATCTAAAAGAGAGACAGCAGTGTTATTGCTGTGCTCTCTGCTTTCCTGTGTCATTACATTAGATAGCTAGTTAGCTTACTGTCGCTGGGCCACACTGTGGTCTCCTCATGATGCTGCCACCTCAACACTATGTCTCTGGGCCACTCTGTGGTCCCCTCATGCTGCTACCACTTCACCACTCTGTGGTCTCCTCATGCTGCTGCCACCTCACAACTATGTAATTGGACCACTCTGTTATATCCTCATGCTGCTGCCACCTCACCTCTATGTCATTGGGCCACTATTTTGCCTTTTTGGCCTGGTTGATATCATCATTTATTTGACCCTTCTTCTGATCTGTCAGAAGGAAGGAAAAATAAGACGCACAATGGATCCTGTGTGTGTAGCAGCTGTAAGGCCTGTATGGTCACATCAGTATTGGCTTATGATTTGGTAGCAAAAAGCAGGAGTGGTTACAAAACACAGAAGTACTGTTGATCGAGCACCAAAGTGCTTGTGTGCTTTACCGAGCACAATGGAAGAACACCAGGCACCCCCTGCTCGGAAGAGAAGAGGATGTCTGGTTCACAAAAAAATGTAAAAAATCTATGGAAACCCCACTAAAATAGTTTGAAAACAGCATTGGGAGTATGTCTGGATGTATCTTGGACTCCCAATACCTATGACATACAATAGACAACCAGCAGTTGTCAGCATACCTTACAATGGCAGCCTTGTGCACTATGAGACATTCAAAACCAGCTTGCATCTGACTGACAGCCAGTAAGCCTCAAAGTTGCTTCATATCTGTTGGACGGCTTCAGTGGACCTGCGCACCTAGATCATTATCATTGGGGTGACAAAAAGTTTTCTGATTGTCCTAACATAATATTCAATAACCTTTCTATACAGTTTTGTCATGTAAACTCATTTGCATAATCATAGGCATATGGGAAATACATGCAATTAAGCAGAATCTGCCATATTTTTCAGTTGAAAAAAACATTTGCATGGAAAATTCGCAATTAGAATATTCGCGATCTACACTAATCATGAACAGCGCCATCTATTGGATTCATAGTCTTATGACAAGACTATTAGACTATGAGTCTTATGTCAAGACTATTAGTCTTGTCATAAGACTATGAAACCAATAGATGGCACTGTTCATGAGTCATTACAAGCAGGACAATAGTCCCCAGATACACCCTAGCAAGCTTATATTACCACAGATGAAGTGCTAGAAGATGTGTGAATAATAGCAGCAATCGGATATACACCTCAGTGTTAATGCAGGATATTATAGGCTGAGTGCTACACAGTGTGTGGACTCTGTTGAGCAGGGCGCCCCATTTACTAGTGCCCCAACAAGATGAACAGCGCCATCTATTGGTTTCATAGTCTTATGACAAGACTAATAGTCTTGTCATAAGACTATGACTCCAATAGATGCCGTTGTTCATGAGTAGTGTAAATTGCGAATACTGTATTTGCGAATTTTTATCACAAATTTTCCATACAAGAGAGAGCATTACCTGCGTATATGTACGTGAAAACGCGCAAAGGGGTTAATACTGAGGCACAGTAAGTCTATGTAGAAAATAACAGATTAAATAAATGTTGCAGCAGTTGAAAAAGATGCATGCGGCGATACATTAGACCGCCATTTAACCCTTTCAGGACCAAGCCATTTTTCACCTTTCTGCCCAGGCCATTTTTAGCAAATCTGACATGTATCACTTTATGTGATAATAACATTAAAAAGCTTTTACTTATCCAGGCTATTCTGATATTTTTTTCTCGTCCGATATTGTACTTCATGACAGTGGTAAGTCCAAAAAATTCATTTTTATTTATAAAAAAAACACCAAATTTACCAAAAATTGGGAAAAATTATAAAATTCCCAAATTTCTATTTCTCTACTTTTATAATAGATAGTAATAACTCCAAAAATAGTTAGTACTTTACATTTACCATATGTCTACTTCATGTTTGGAAAATTTTGTGACTGCCATTTTATTTTTTGGGGACGTTAGAAGGCTTAGAAGTTTAGAAGCAAATCTTGAATTTTTTTTTAAAAATTCCAAAACCCACTTTTTAAGGGCCAGTTCAGGTTTTAAGTCACTTTGTGAGGCTTACATAATATAAACCACCCAAAATGACTCCATTTTAGAAACGACACCCCTCAAGATATTCAAAACTGATTTTACAAACTTTGTTAACCCTTTAGGTGTTCCACAAGAATTAATGGAAAATAGAGCTGAAATGTCAGAATTTCACTTTTTTGACAGTCAAACAATAGTCAAACAATACTCAATATTTATTGCCATGATTCTCTAGTTTACAGAAACACTCCATATGTAATCGTAAACTGCTGTATGGGCACACGGCAGGGCTCAGAAGGAAAGGAACGCCATATGGTTTTTGGAAGGCAAATTTCACTGGGATAATTTTAAACTGCCAAGTCACATTTGAAGACCCCCTAGAGTAGAAACTCCAAAAAAGACCCTATTTTGGAAACTATGGGATAAGGTGACAGTTTTGTTGGTACTATTTTAGGGTACATATGATTTTTAGTTGCTCTATATCAGTGTTTCCCAACCAGTGTGCCTCCAGCTGTTGCAAAACTACAACTCCCAGCATGCATGGACAGCCTTTGGCTGTGCGGGCATGCTGGGAGTTGTAGTTTTGTAACAGCTGGAGGCACACTGGTTGGGAAACACTGCTCTATATCACACTTTTTGAGGCAAGATAACATAAAATAGCGGTTTTGGCACCATTTTTATATTTTTATATTTACAATGCTCATCTGAAAGGTTAGATCATGTGGTATTTTTATAGAACAGGTTATGAGTGATGCGGCGATACCTAATATATATGCCTTTTTATTTATTTATGTTTTACACAATAACAACATTTTTGAATAAAAAAAAATCATTCTTCAGTGTCTCCATATTCTGAGAGCCATAGTTTTTTATTATGTTTGGGTAATTGTCTTAGGTAGGCTCTCATTTTTCGCGGGATGAGATGACGGTTTGATTGGTACTATTTTTGGGTGTGTATGACTTTTTTATCGCTTGGCATTACACTTTTTGTGATGTAAGGTGACAAAAAATGGTTTATTTGACACCGTTTTTTTTATTTCATATTTTTACAGTGCTCATCTGAGGGGCTAGGTCATGTGGTATTTTTATAGAGCTGTTCGTTACGGATGTGGAAATACCTAATATGTATACTTTTTTTTATTATGTAAGTTTTAAACAGTGATATCATTTTTGAAACAAAAAAAATCATGTTTAGTGTCTCCATAGTCTAAGAGCCATAGTTTTTTTTCAGTTTTTGGGCGATTGTCTTAGGTAGGTATCATTTTTGCAGGTTGCAGTGGCGGTTAGATTGGCACTATTTTGGGGTGTGCATGACTTTTTGATCGCTTGGTATTACACTTTTTGTGATGTAAGAAAATCACAGAAATAAGTTAATAATGCACTTAATAAAGTAGATATATGGACAAAGTCCTCACTCTGATATGATAAAATCTGAGACACTTAGCAAACATATTTTGATCAAAACACATCTGTGCCCACCTACCAAGCGCCAAGGTGGTCTCAGGTCAGGCGGGTCCTACGCTAAACCTACCTAAGCCATTGGGCTTCTATGTTCAGGAGCGCAGACCTGAGACCACCTTGGCGCTTGGTAGGCGGGCACAGATGTGTTTTGATCAAAATATATTAGCTAAGTGTCTCAGATTTTATCATATCAGAGTGAGGACTTTGTCCATATATAATGCTTGCATCTACTTTATTAAGTGCATTACTACCTTATTTATGTGATTTTCTTCAATAATATGGCCAGGGACATCCACACATTTATATATCATACCATGCAGGATGTTTTTATCTTAATTTTTCCTGTGATTTTGTTTTATTTTTTTTGTGATGTAAGGTGACAAAAAATGGCTTTGTTGACACCTTTTTTTTTTGTTTTCATCTGAGGGGTTAGGCCATGTGATATTTTTAGAGATCAGGTCGTTACGGATATGGCAATGCCTAATATGTATACTATATCATTTTTGCAGGATGAGTTGATGGTTAGATTGGCACTATTTTAGGGTGCATATGAATTTTTTATCGCTTGCTATTACACTTTTTGTGATGTAAGGTGACAAAAAATGGCTTTTTTGACACTGTTTTTATTTTTATTTTTTACGGTGTTCATCCAAAGGGATTAGGTCATGTGATATTTTTATAGAGCAAGTTGTTACGAATGTGGCGATACCCAATATGTATATATATATATATTTTTTTTACATTTAAAACAATAAAAGCGTTTTTGAAACATAAAAATCATGTCTTAGTGTCTCCATAGTCTCAGAGCCATATTTTTTTTAATTTTTTGGGCCATTGCCTTAGGTAGGGTACCAATTTTTGCGGGATGAGGTGAGGGTTAGATTGGTGCTATTTTGGGAGGCATATGCCTTTTTGATCGCTTGGTGTTGCACTTTTAGTAATGTAAGGTGACAAAACAATAGTTTCTTTGGCACAGTTTTTATTTAATTTTTTTGACGGTGTCACCTGAGGGGTTAGGTCGTGTTATATTTTTATAGAGCCGGTCGATACATATGCGGCGATACCTAATATTTTTGCTTTTCTTTATTTCCCTATTTGTACAATTATTTTTTTACTTTATTTTGGGAGAAGGTTGCTTTTTTTTTTTTTTTACTTGAAACTTTAAATTTTCTTTTTTTGTCCCACTCTGGGACTTCAACATTTGGGGGTCTGATCCTCTTTACAATGCATTACAATGCTTCTGTATTGTAATGCATTGGCTGTAAGTGTATTACTTAATGTAATTCACTTACAGCCTGATTCCTGGGAGATCCAGGGGGCTGGATCTCACAGGCTCTCTCGGAAGGCAGCCACGATGCCTAGGGAAGGCATTGGGCTGCCATCCCTGCCATCAGGTCCCTGTCACACCCTGCACACATCTGAAGTTTGCACATGCCACGGTCAGCGCTGACCGTAGTTGTGCAAGGGTTAATGCGCTGATTTCACCGATGCCGGCGCATACAGCAGGGGTCTAGCTATCAGTGACTGTCGGACCCCTGCTGCGGATCAGGCAACCGCAGCTCCTGCACCCACTTGATCAGCACGTCGTTTATGTACGGTGCTGGGCATTAAGGGGTTATTACTGAGTCTGATACACAGTAAGATGCACGCAGCAATATATTAGAATGGTCTGTAATACTGAGTCTAACCACAGTAAGTCTATGTTTAGTCTATGTGTAAAAAATAGATTAACTATGAATGTTGCAGCAGTTGAACAAGATACACGCGGCGATTACACACAGTCTCCCTGCTGTCTACCTATGCTTTCCCCATAGTCTAAAAAACTCTCCCTACAATCTCCCTAAACTCTCCCTACACTGTTCTTGCACTGTCCATACACTCTCCCTATCCAATGTTCTTCTTTCAACAGTTTTCATCAACACTGTCACTAGCACATGAGTGCTTGTCACATCCCTTCCTATGCTCAGCTCACAGTGAAATGATGAAGACTGCGCAGGATGAATCATTTTTTAGGGCTGTGAGATCAAAAGTGATGGCTTTCTGTGGATTGGCTGGCTGTATGACATTATTGGTGATCTTGCATTCCCAGGCTTCTTTCACGTTGCAACACAGCCAGCTGCCATTTTAGAAAAAAAAAAGATTTGGTACCATCAAGCTCAAGGAAATTCGGATTCGTAAAGCATCAGATTTTTCCTGAACTTAGAATTGAGTTCCACTTTGGATGCATTTTTTCTAACTTTAGTTTTGACATCCAAGTTTGACCAAGTGGCACCTATTGGTTAATGTTTCTCAGTTTGGCACTTGTTGGGCCATTGTTAGATTTATGGACATTAATGAAAATATATGTACCTTAATATTTAGTGGTTTTATGCTGCCATGGAGTTATTGTTTGTGCCTCATGTCGAGTATTTGTCTTTTAGCAACTTTGTAAAGGTTTTGCCGATTTTTGTTTTTTTCCTGTTCATGATTAGAGATGGCCTTGCGGTTCGCCCAGCGGTCATTTCGCTGCGAACTTTGCTTGTTTGTGGTTCGCCGAATGGGCGAACATATGGAGATGTCCACTGGTTCCATATTCTTTTACATTGTGAAGAACTTTGACCCATGACGCATCCATCAGGTGGTACAGGACAGCCAATTGAAACATTTCAGCAAATGGACATACCCCCTACCTAATAAATAAACCCAATCTGGCCGCCATTTTATATTCAGTCTTTTGCCAGTGTAGGGAGAGGTTACTGTGTGGAGCAGGGACAGACGGTTAGGGACACCAAACGCTAGCTAATAGGGACACAAAAGTCCATTTAAGGACTGGTTTAGGTGTGCTATTGATAGGTGTGAATAACTGAGGGGTGTGATATACTTATAATATGCTTTCTAACATAGAAAGTATATTGTAGTGCATTTGTATTGTGCAGCAGTTGTGTGCTTTTCTGCTGTGATACTGCAGCTACACAAGTGACAAACGCTATTGGAACAAATCATTTCTACTGGTGCGATATACCAGTTGCCCCCCCAAAAAACTCATTGCGGCAGGGGTGTTATATACCAATAATATACTTTCTATATAGTGCATTTGGGTAGTGCAGCATTTGTTTGCGGTTTTGCTGCGTTACCACAGCTACACAGAGTGACAAACGCTATTGGAACAAATAATTTCTACTGGTGTGATATACCAGTTGCCCCCCCAAAAAACTGATTGAAGCAGGGGTGTTATATATCAATAATATACTTTCCATATAGTGCATTTGGGTAGGGCAGCATTTGTTTGCGGTTTTGCTGCATTGCCGCAGCTATACAGAGTGACAAACGCTATTGTAACAAATAATTTCAACTGGTGTGATATACCAGTTGCCACCCAAAATAAGTGATTGAGGCAGGGGTGTGATATACCTTCTTTCACAAATACTGCTCTTCTAAAGGGACTTTTGTCACAGGGTCATTTTGAAAATGACAAGCAGAGGAAGAGGCAGGCCATTCCGCAGGGGTGGTAGGGGTCGGGCAGGTGCACCAGGCCGGGGCCTAAAAGGGACATTGCAGAAGGTGCGTGCGATTACATCAAAGGATGCACCAGAGTTGGATGAGTGGCTCACTCGTCTTCCGCTTCTGCACCCTCCATATCCACTCTATCTGCACCCTCTTCACTCTTTGCTGTGTGCATTCGCAAAGACACCACCCCCACCAACACCACCATATCCCATCCATTCCAAGACCTTACCGATGTGCAGCCATTCTTGGCATCGGATCAGGAAGAGGAGGTATCAACAGTCACCACCCAGCAGTCTGACGATAGTACCCAGATCAGCCCAAGGAGGGTGGTCCCAACTGTTGCTGCCTACTCCGAGAATCTCTAATGTCAGTGGTCGTGAAGGTGATGATGATGACGTGTCAATGGACGTCACATGGGTGCCCATAAGAGAGGAAGAGGAGGAGAGTTCAGAGGGAGAGACAGAGCAGCAGATAGGGAGGAGAAGCAGTCAGAACTTACAGTGCACAGGAGGCAAAAGGAAGACTACTAATGTATCTGGAACGAGCCATTCACCATGCTCGGTAACATCTGGCGCTCCCAGGATGCCGGCACATGGCTCCGCAGTGTGGACTTATTTTTAACGTGCCATCTGCAGCCTGTTCTGTCAAAGTATAAGTCGCTTTAAGCCCAACACTCACCTAGGGACGACCGCCTTAAGAAGGCACTTGGCCTCCCATCACCGAGCCCAGTGGTGGCAACGCCGTCAGAACCCACAAAGCCACACTCCTGGTGCTCCACATCCTGACAATTCTTCTTCTCCTCCTGTTTGTCCTCCACTCTACCTTCCACTGTGCCGTTGTCACATTCATCTGGCAAAAGGCAGGCTTCCGTGGCCCAAATATTCGAGCAAAAAAAGATAATGACGCCGGATAACCATCTTGCCCAACGGCTGACCGCTGGCTTGTCGGAACTGCTAGCCCGCCAACTACTGCCATATAAACTGGTGGACTCATAGGCCTTTAAAAATTTTTTGCCCATTGGCACACCACAATGGAAGGTCCCTGGAAGGAAATATGTCTCCCAGAAGAGCATCCCGGAGCTTTATGGCCATGTTCAGCCGTAAGTGAATGTATATCTGCCACACAGTCGATGCCAAGATACATTTGACCACAGACACGTGGTCTACCAAACACAGGCAGGGAAGGTACATAACTTTTACTGCCCACTGGGGGAACCTTCTGACGGCCATCAAGCATGCAACCCGTGGCACTCGTGTGGATTTGGTGTTACCGCCAAGGATTGCATGCAGTCCTGCCTCTTCTTCTCCTCCTACTCCATCCTCCTCCTTTTTTGCCATGCTGTGCTGCGGCTGTTGTGCCTGAAAGCCAAGAGCCACACTGGTCCTGCACTCCTTTGAGCTTTGCGGTCACAGGCCGATCACTAGCTAACCCTGCGCAGTTTTACAGTTGGTAAAGTGGTGTGCGACAACGGTGCCAATCTGCTGAGTGCGCTGAAACAGTGCAAAATGACACACGTACCGTGCATGGCAGAAGTCCTGAACTTAGTCGTGCAGCGATTCGTTGCCAAATATTCCGGGTCCAGGATGTCTTGCAGGAGACCAGGAAAATCTTTGGCCATTTTAGAATATCTTACATGGCCCGTCAGACGTCTGATTTGTGACTGCCCGATGCACTGGAACTCCACGTTGTATATGCTTGATATGCTGCTCCAGCAGAAACGTGCAGTAAACGACTACTTATATAAATTTTTGCGGCAGTACAGGTTCTTGGAAGCTTGGTTTTCTTTCACCGTGCCAGTGGCTGCTCATGCGCGATGCATGCAGACTTTTGTGGCCATTTGATGATATCACCAAACTGGTCAGTCGCAGCCAGGGCGCCATCGTTCACGAACTGTCCCGGCCGATGTTCGTCCATCACTATTCATGATCAGACCCATTTAGAGTTTTTATGTACTAGTGGGTTTGAAAGTAATGATGTTTTTTTGTGGCTATTTTTGTTCTGTTATTCAAATAATGATTTTTTAATGCCTGGGGAAACTGGAAAATAGTGTCTGCTTTTAATTTTCTCTCCATTTTTTATAGCACAAGGTGCTACTAAAATACATATTAAAATTGTGTCCCTTTTTCATTATGGTTATTTTTATTTAGGGCATATAAAGCGGGATACTCATCATCCCTTTATATGGAAGGAAACTGGCTTTGAAAAATTTGTGCATGTCCACTCTATAGTCAACCACTGTCCCTAGCAGTCTTGTGTCTTAGATTGGTAAGGACAGTGATTGGATGCAGCAGTCAAGTGCCATATAGCTTTGTGTCTCTTCTTGCATACAAACACCAGGAGAAAAACCAGAGCTGCAGTACTGAGAACATCATGGGAGAAACAGATGAGTATATATTTTTATTCTATTTCATCTTAATTGGTTTTTCAGAATTCCTTGCCTTAGCTACATATACAACTTCGGCAATTTTATTTTTTTACTCAACTGTAAGCCAATGGATGCTAACAACTGGGAAATGTTTTTTTTGTTCTAATCCCTGACTGGTACCTATATATAACATTTAAGTATTTTTTTGACTTCAGTCATTGACAGACTCCTTAGCTACAAATAATTATTGTTTGTAAGCAGGGAGTCTGTCTGGATTTTATGCTGTCTGTGCTTCAGTTAACACGAAACTCTTAACCCTTTACAGTTAGCTCAGTAAAAAATTAGTCTGTACAAGCAAGCCACTCCCAAGGCAAAGACTGAGAATAGCAAGCATAACCAATACTTTAGTCTTTAGAACGATGCCTGCTTGTGTCTACACAGTATACAAAACTAGAGATGAGCGAATTTCTTAAATTCGATTCGGCTGATTCACTGAATTTCTAAAAAAATTTGCTTCATGCCGAATTACTTTGCCATGAAGAGCTTTTTTTTGTAATAAGGGGTGCAATCACAGGGAACTGCGATAGCGCCGCCCCCATCATTGTACCCCTTAGATGCCGCATTCATACATGATTACGGCATCTGAGTGTACAAACAGTGTGAAATTAACATACATTTTTTTATAACATCAAACTTACTGCATCCAATTGCATGCGATGGACCGGCGTGATGATGTAATCTCACGCTGGACGGGATTTAGGCCGAGATATTCAAGCAAGATGGAGGCTGGCGGCCCTTCGCTCGCAAATGGAGGCGGTAAGTTCGAATTTCAAGATTAATCGATTCGCTGACATGAAGCACGAGGAAATTCGGCTTCTTCGCTCATATCTATACAAAACTATAACATATAGTGTGCTTCTTCTATCTGAATACAGCTATATACACAAACCAGGATTCCATATGTTTAATAAAGACCAATTGAAAACATGATTTTTTTTTTGCTCAAAATAAGTACAATGCAATAATAATAAAATGTCCCCAAAGGTGTACATAGCCTTTCAGCCTTTAGCAAAAAATACTAAGTGACAGCTCTAATTTCAAATATTAAAGGGGTTGTCCAGGATTAGAGAAAAATATTCTGTTTTAAGGAAGTGTCTGGTATTAAGTGAAAAAGCATAAGCTGCGATAAAAAACATAATGACAAGAATAAATGTGATGCTGTTTCTATAAAACTAATAGCAGATCCTTATTTCTAACCTTGAACAAATCAAACCCTGCAACATGTAATATCTGCTCCTTCATGTGCTTTTTTAATAACATACAATCTCATAAGTCTCATAAGTTGCATGTACATGCCACTCAGTGTATTGCTATGGACAGTGACTTTGTGCAGAGTTTTGAAAAACATGAAAAACCACTTAACTAGAATATCAAGTCTTTACTTTCTATCTATTTTGGCAAAATGTGGTGCAGACAAGAAACCGACCATAGGTCATAAATAGTTTTGTATTTATGATGAGTGCCATGACTTCCTCTACAATAATGGAGTCTGATAATAAATAGAGTGGTTCTACAGTAGCTTTCACTGTTTTTCACTGTTCAAGTAGCTACAGTAGCTTTCACTGTTCAAGCAATTGCTGTTAGAAGTATAAGAATGCCTGGGCACCACATTGTCATCTGAAGTTCTCTCCTGTGCCCCTCAGGAATACAATGACGATCCATTCCTACATATTTCTTGACTACTCATTAGTTTATTGGACAAACCTTCTTATTTAAAGCCTTTCTTCTACATCTAAATGATTTATGCTGCTGTCAAATATAAGCTATTTCTTACACTGGTGATAGCTCTTTTACTGACTCAAACCCCTAAAAGGGAAGACTTGTTTTATATGAGAGCATCTGAGCTCATTTTATGCTGATGCTTTCCTGAATATAATAAAAAGCTTTTAACTTCGTAGCACCTTCTGACACTAGATTCTTAGTCATGCGCCTGGTTCCATGTGACATTGCAAACTGACTAACACTAAATCAGTTAATAGGTATACAGTCAGGTCCATAAATATTGGGACATCGACACAATTCTATTTTTTTTTGCTCTATACACGACCACAATGGATTTGAAATAAAACAAACAAGATGTGCTTTAACTGCAGACTGTCAGCTTTAATTTGAGGGTATTTACATCCAAATTAGGTGAACGGTGTAGGAATTAGAACAGTTTGCACATGTGCCTCCCACTTGTTAAGGGACCAAAAGTAATGGGACAATTGGCTTCTCAGTTGGTCCATGGCCAGGTGTGTGTCATTCCCTCATTATCCCAATTACATTGAGCAGATAAAAGGACCAGAGTTAATTTCAAGTGTGCTATTTGCATTTGGAATCTGTTGCTGTCAACTCTCAAGATGAGATCCAGAGAGCTGTCACTATCAGTGAAGCAAGCCATCATTAGGCTGAAAAAACTAAACAAACCCATCAGAGATATATCAAAAACATTAGGCATGGACAACACAACTGTTTGGAACATTCCTAAAAAGAAGGAACGCACTGGTGAGCTCAGCAACACCAAAAGACCCGGAAGACCACGGAAAACAACTTGCGATGAACGAATAATTCTTTCCCTGGTGAAGAAAACACCCTTCACAAAAGTTGGCCAGATCAAGAACACTCTCCAGGAGGTAGGTACATGTGTGTCAAAGTCAACAGTCAAGAGAAGACTTTACCAGAGTGAATACAGAGGGTTCACCACAAGATGTAAACCATTGGTGAGCCTCAAAAACAGGAAGGCCAGATTAGAGTTTGCCAAACGACATCTAAAAAAGCCTTCACAATTCTGGAACAACATCCTATGGACAGATGAGACCAAGATCAACTTGTACCAAAGTGATTGGAAGAGAAGAGTATGGAGAAGGAAAGGAACTGCTCATGATCCTAAGCATACCACCTCATCAGTGAAGCATGGTGGTGGTAGTGTCATGGCATGGGCATGTATGGCTGCCAATGGAACTGTGCGCAGTACTGGAGACCATATCTCCAGAAGGATATTGATACTTTGGAGAGAGTTCAGAGAAGAGCTACTAAACTAGTACATGGATTGCAGGATAAAACTTATCAGGAAAGATTAAAGGACCTTAACATGTATAGCTTGGAAGAAAGACGAGACAGAGGGGATATGATAGAAACCTTTAAATACATAAAGGGAATCAACAAGGTAAAAGAGGAGAGATTATTTAAAAGAATAAAAACTGCTACAAGAGGACATCGTTTTAAATTAGAGGGGCAAAGGTTTAAAAGTAATATCAGGAAGTATTACTTTACTGAGAGAGTAGTGGATGCATGGAATAGCCTTCCTGCAGAAGTGGTAGCTGCAAATACAGTAAAGGAGTCTAAACATGCATGGGATAGGCATAAGGCCATCCTTCATATAAGATAGGGCCAAATGGTTCTTATCTGCCGACACATTCTATGTTTCTATGTTCCTATTTATTGATGATGTGACTGCTGACAAAAGCAGCAGAATGAATTCTGAAGTGTTTCGGGCAATATTATCTGCTCATATTTAGTCAAATGCTTCAGAACTCATTGGACGGCGCTTCACAGTACAGATGGACAATGACCCAAAGCATACTGCAAAAGTAACCAAAGAGTTTTTTAAGAGAAAGAAGTGGAATGTTATGCATTGGCCAAGTCAATCACCTGACCTGAATCCGATTGAGCATGCATTTCACTGGCTGAAAACAATCCTGAAGGGAAAATGCCCCAAGAACAAGCAGGAACTGAAGACAGTTGCAGTAGAGGCCTGGCAGAGCATCACCAGGGCTGAAACCCAGCGTCTGGTGATGTCTATGCGTTCCAGACTTCAGGCTGTAATTGACTGCAAAGGATTTGCAACCAAGTATTAAAAAGTGAAAGTTTGATTTATGATTATTATTTTGTTCTATTACTTTTGGTCCCTTAACAAGTAGGAGGCAAATATGCAAACTGTAATTCCTACAACGTTCACCTGATTTGGATGTAAATACCCTCAAATTAAAGCTGACAGTCTGCAGTTAAAGCACATCTTGTTCGTTTCATTTTAAATCCATTGTGGTAGTGTATAGAGCCCAAAATGTTAGCACTGTGTCGATGTCCCAATATTTATGGACCTGACTGTACGTCCCTTATTCACAAAAATGTATTAACTAGCCTGAACAATGTTAAAATTTATTTATTATTTACTTTATTGGTGAAAGATGTTAAAAAATATGGGGTAACCCCACTAATAAATAACCAGGCTAAAAGAGGTGTGTTTGTTGTATGGCTGAATACATATGGCTAAATACATATAACTGAATGCAGATAGCCTACCAAACACACATATCAATGGATGGAGCAATAAGCAAGTATGTGAAGTAATTTACTCTGCTTAATCTCACTAATCCATACCACACGCCTCCACTAATAAACAAGAGCACTAAGGGCTAGGACACAGTGAATCCGCACACTGCCTATAACTTTAAGTGACCAGCCGGTCACTCACTACTGCCCTCACAAGCGACTATTCCCGTCTAGCAGTATGCCTCGCATGATATGAGGCGATTATTGTATATAGCTTAACGCGTTTCCGTGCCTACATGGATCGGTACTTCCTCAGGAGCCAAGAGGCACAGTTTGGGTGATTGTGCCACAGTATTTTGCCTAATAGTAGATACTCGCATTTGAGCATCGGCGCTATGATGGCAGCTGACATTGTAAACTGACAGAAATTCTGGTTTGAACTCATGTATCATTTCATTATACAGTGTAGGAGTTGGTAGAAATAGTTTTTTTCTATATTATTAGATCGGATTTTCATGCAAATATTATGTTTAAATTAGTGATGAGAGGAGCTAGGAAAATAAATTCCTTAATGACCAAGCAATTTTATTTATTTTTTTCAGCTACAACTTCTTTTTTTTATGTCTATGTAGCCATATGGGGGCTTCTTTTTAGCAGAACTAGTTGTAGTTTTTAATGGTACCATTTTGGGGTACTCATAACTTTCTGATTAACTTTCATTAACTCTTTCTGGGAGGGGGAATGGAAAAAACAGCAATACTGTTTTTTTTCCAGACCCGTGCAGCACTTAGACTGGGCTGCCATGAAAAGCCGGCGGCCCAACCTAAGGCCCCTTAGCGACCACAGTAAAAAGGCATATTGCTAGTCACTAAAGGGTTAATCACAGAATGTATTTAAATTACATCAGTCAACTACTGTTTATCCTTCAAGAGATTAATGACATAATACACTAGTCAACATTGAAATTGCAATATCAAGAAGGAAAATTCATGAAATTATTTGAATCGCAGGATTAATACACATGTCAATAATATGAAAATGATAAAAATATAAACCAAATATTAAAAAACATCTCAATTTATGCAGTATCCAGTTGAATGCACTTGGGCACATAAATCATCAATATCTGCTGCTGCCAGCTTCCTTTGCAATTAGCAACTAATGATGTTCCAGATATGCTTGGTGGTAGACAAGTCTGGAGATGCTGCAGGCCATTGTAGCACATTTAGGCCATGAAGGCTGCATGCAGTAGCATGAAAAACATGTGCCTGGAATTGTCCTGTTAAAAAAACGAGTGTACAGCTGGTTTCCCAACCTGAAAGGCCATACGGTTCTGGCTACCATACATTATGCCACCTCACACCATAATCTCATAAGTATGACCCGTGTAACTTTTCCTTTCTTCATGATGTTTCTCATGTGGTCACCAGACCAATCTTCTGCTTACATTGCATCCAAGACAATGGCAGGACTCATTAATAAAGAGGATACACTTCCATATCAGCTCCCCTTGCCATTGCTGTGCACTGTGATAGACTTTAAAACCTGTGGAGTGAAGACAATGGAATACCTGTTACTGGACATCTGGCTCATCGCCTAATTTCATGTAAATGCCTTATGATGGTTTGTGAAGATACTGTTTGCCGTCTTAGGTTTGGGATGTGATGTACAATTTCACTTGCCGTATAGAGTGGATCACTATGTGCCATTCTTATAATCAGATGATTTATCCGTGGAAAGGTTCACCTCTGTTCACCTCTTGCTATCATTCGTCAGTTTGTTGTCGACTGGGACAAGCAATGTTGAACAGTGCTAACATCTTGGCCTAGTAGCATAATGCTCTGGCAGACTGATAAAGCAAGGTCTGTCAGTTCAAAGATTCTGCCCCTCTCAGTTTACTAGAAGCGGCAATAACTGGCACGTTGATGAACAGGAGGCATCACACATCAGATTTTTGATGTTTCATGTGGCTAAAAAAAATTTTGCTTTCAATCTGGCTTTTATGCTCCTCTCGCATGCCACAGATTGGAGCTAGGTGCCTGAAAATTTGATCATCTGCACATGTTAGCAACACTTGCTACTTTCTCAATTTGCATAACCTTATTGCTTGTTTTGGATATTGCAATTTCAATGTTGGGAATTGCATAACAAGTAAGCAATTCACTGCAAAGATCCATTTATTAGTTAATTTTTTCATATATTAATACTGCATTTTTTTTTTTTTTTGCTTACTTAGATTTATTTTACTTTTTAAATTGTTTTGCAGGTTAGTATTGACCAGTGTATAAATGATTTGTTTCTGTTTACTATTGACCATGGGCATTCAATTATATCTGTTGCTTGGCATTTTGGAAGATGTTTTGACTGGAAGTATTATGCATTGTTTTACCTATGCCAGTTTCACATTGCAGCAGCATATGCCAGGTAAGGACAGAACATCTGAATTTTATTTTACTTTCATGTTAATGCCTAAATAATGCCTCAGAGGCTGTCTTTTAAACAGCAGGTATAAGTCTATGAGATCAGTGTAAGTGGATAAAGGCTAATCTAAATGTCTGTCAATGGCTTTTTATCTACATACCCACAAGTCTTAAATAATGTAATAGGCTTGTTTACCCTGGGATTCTTGTGAGATTGCAGGTCATGAACTCCATTGTATCATAAGTGGATTACAGTAGTGTCTTAATGTTCAGGATAGCATGTAAAATCTTGTGTAGTGTTGAGCGCGAATATTCGAATAGCAATTTTTTTCCGTGAATATCGCCACTTCGAGAATTTGCTAATATTTAGAATATAGTGCTATGTATTCCTTATATCAAATATTCAGCATTTTTTTCCATCTGAACACGATTCCTCTCTGCTTTTTGCTGTGGGCCAATAAGATGAAAGCAATGTCAAGTTCACAACAATACTTAGTGCACCAATCAGTAATCTGTAGTCACACCTGCTAAAATGTGAAGCTGCACGTAGTGCGAAAAAATATTCGAATCACTGCCGATTAGCGCAATGGCAAATATATTGGAGCACTTGACTCTATCTGCAAATAAATCTATTGTAATGTTCAGCCGTGACAACCATTAGCTCCAGTCTCAGGAGAAACTCATGAAACTTCTAGCAGCTGGAAAAATGTAGTCAAAGTGACCCACACCTGTATTTCTTGTTATGTATTCGCATTACGCGATTCATACATTGCCAATTTTTCGCATTCAATAAAATAATGTTGAATTCTCGAATATATAAAAAAATACAAAATATTCATGAAATATTGCGAATTTGAATATAGCCCCTGCTGCTCATCACTAGTCTTGTGTGTGGCTGCACATTTACTGTTTGAATCAGTGAGTTTACCACTAGAAATATACATATATGTATAAATATATATAGGACAACTTTAGAGTTGAGCGGACACCTGGATGTTCGGGTTCCATGAGTTCGGCTAAACTTCAGAAAAAAGTTTGAGACCCGAACTCGACCCGAACTTGACTCCGAACCCCATTGAAGTCAATCGGGACCCGAACTTTTGAGCACTAAAATGGCTGTGAAAATGTCATGAAAAGGGCTAGAGGGCTGCAAATGGCATCAAAATGTGGTTAAGAGCATAGCAAATGCTCTGCAAACATATATGGATAGGGAAATGACTTAAAATAACATAAAATAGGTTTTACATTTATTTTAATTTTTTTTAAATTAGGGTACACCCCAAAACATTGGGAAATATAACCTGTGATAACCCCCTTCAGACAATACACTGGCTGCAGGGCAGGCCAGCACCTCCAAGGGGTAAAGGGCAAGCTCAGGCTATGTGCCCAATTTGGAGACCCAGAAGTTGCAGGGGCTGACCCCTGTCAGCCAGTTCGTGTAGGCATGTGCAAACTTACTGCCCCACCATGTCGCACATCCCTGTGATGTTCACAATCCAATTTAATATCTGTTCTATCAACTTTCTATGTTCTTTTCTGCGCCTACCATGGTGATCACGGGTGGCGGAGAATCAGGGTTCCACACCGGAGAGGGAGCTTGAGAAAGAGAGACCACATCCAAGGGAGGATTAATTTTTCAAAATATAAAATTATAGAGTTGAATTATGGGATAAATTATTAAAGCATAAAAGTGTGACAACTTTTTAAAGTTTAAGTATTGAATGAAAGGATGTCGCGCGCATTAATTACTGAAGAATTTATCAAATTTTATTATCCTTGTCAACTATACAGAGCAGGGGTTTCTATCCGGCAAAATGTGAAAAATGTCACCTGACAATGTAATTGACGATTTTTATTTTATTTATGTTCCTGTCACCTATGTAGAGGTGCCCCAGTGACATCCATCATCCATTTGGATAGCTTCTTTATCAACTTTCGATGTTCTCTTCTGAGCCTACCATGTTGATCACGGTTATCGGCGAATCAGGGTTCCACGCCGGAGAGGGAGCGTAAGAAAAAGAGACTAAATTTAAGGGAGATAAATTTATTTTAAAAAAAATTGGGATTGAGCAGAAATGTGGTAAAAGCTGTTAAGTTGCAAATGTGGGACAATTTACAGAAGCCCAAATGTGGGCCAGAAGAGTAAAGCGGAATTATGGGGAAAATTATTGAGTTAAAAATTTTGGGCAAGTTACAGAAGCCCAAATGTGGGCCAGAAGAATAAAGCAGAATTATGGGAAAAATGTTGTGGGAAAAATTTTGGACAAATTACAGAAGCCCAAATGTGGGCCAGAAGAGTAAAGCGGAAATGTGGGAAAAGCTGTTAAAGCACAAATGTGGTACAAATTACAGAAGCACAAATGTTGGCCAAAAGAGTAAAGCGGAAATGTGGGACAAATTATTGAATCGCAAATGTGGTACAACTTGTTAAAGTTTAAGCATTGAATCAAAGGAGGTGGCGTGCATCAATTAAAGAAGAATTTCTTACATTTTACTCCCTGTGACCTATGTAGATCAGGCGTTTATTCACATCTAAAATTGTATAATGTCAACCCAAGAATGTAACATGAAATTAAAAATTTGTGCAATTTATTAATCTGTCTACTTGGTCTATGAAAGAAAAAAATTGTTTGGCACCCGAAAATGTTAAAGAAATTTTTTGAAATTTATTAAGCTGTCAACTAGGTGCACCCAAAAATTGGTGAATTTCACCCAAAAATGTAACAATTTTTTTTTTAACCTGTCTACTAGGTATAGCAGTGGCACATCACACCCAAAAATTGTTGAGTTTTAATTGAAAATGTAACTGACATTTTATTATTTTTTTCCCCCCGATCTACTAGGTATAGCAGTGTTACATCACACCCAAAAATTGGTGAATTTCACCAGAAAATGTAATTTATTTTTTTCTTTTTAACGGTCTACTAGTTATAACAGTGGTACATCACACCCGAAAATGTCATTGACAAATTTTTTTATTTTTTTTTCCGGTCTAATAGGTATAGCAGTGGTATATCACACCCAAAAATTGTTGAATTTCACCGGAAAACTAACTGACAATTATAATTTTTTTAACCTGTCTACTAGGTATAGCAGTGGTACATCACACCCAAAAATTGTTGAATTTCAACTGAAAATGTAACTTACAATGTATTTTTTTTTAACCTGTCTACTAGGTATAGCAGTGGTACTTCACACCCAAAAATTTGTGAATTTCACTGTAAAATGTATCTGACAATTTTTTTTTTAACCTGTCTACTAGGTATAGCAGTGGTACATCACACCCAAAAATAGTTGAATTTCACCGGAAAATTAACTGACAATTATTATTTTTGTAACCTGTCTACTAGGTATAGCAGTGGTACTTCACACCCAAAAATTGTTGAATTTCAACTGAAAATGTAACTGACAAAGTAGTGAAATGACATAAAATAAAATACTTACAAAAAAAACCAAACATTTGATTTATGAGGTGGAGTTCCATATGGAGTAGGAGTTTGAGGAGGCGGTGGACGTAGCGGTGTAGGTGGAAGCGGTGGTGGAGGAGGATGAGGTAGCCAACACAGGTTTTTGGTTTTAATTAAATTTTTTAAAATTAGGGTACACTCCAAAAGAGTGTGAAATATCCAAAATACAAGAATGAGCAAATGCGCCGCAGTATAACAATGGCTGGTTAGTGCTGGTATACATGTCTATTCTGCACAAGGTATGGACAAGTCCTGTGGGATCCATGTCTGGTTCATTTTAATGTAAGTGAGCTTGTCCACATTGGCTGTGGACAGGCGGCTGCGCTTGTCTGTGATGACGCCCCCTGCAGTGCTAAACACATGTTCAGATAATACACTGGCTGGAGGGCAGGCCTGCACCTCCAAGGCTTAAAGGGCAAGCTCAGGCCATGTGCCCAATTTGGAGACCCAGAAGTTGAAGGGGGCAGACCTGTCATTCAGTACGTCTAGGTGTGTGCACACAAACTGCATCACCATGCTAATGAAATGCTGCCTCCAGCTAAGATGTTCCATATCAGCTGGTGGTGCTGGTTGTTGTGGCGTGCTGACAAAGCTTTTCCACATTTCGGCCATACTAACCCTGCCTTCTGAGGTGCTGGCGGTGCCCCAGCTGTGTTGGCAACCTCTTCCTCATCCTCTGCCTACGCTTTGTTCTTCCACTGTGCCCCCGCTGTCAGGTGAGAATGCCACCAGCAGCGCGTCTACCAGCGTGTGCTTGTATTCGCGCATCTTACAATCACACTCCAGTGACAGAATTAAGGATGGTACTTTGTTCTTGTAACGGGGATCCAGTAGCGTGGCCACCCAGTAATTAGCACAAGTTAGAATGAGGACAACTCAGTGGTCATTGCAGAGACACTGAAGCATGTAATCACTCATGTGTGCCAGGCTGCCCAGAGGCAATGAAAAGCTGTCGTCTGTTGGAGGTGTATCGTCTGTGTCTTCTGTATCCCCCCAGCCACGCACCAGTGATGGCCATGAGCTGGTCTGGGTGCCACCCTGCTGTGAACATGGTTCCTCCTACTCCATCTCCTCCTACACATCCTCCACCTCCTTATCCTCCAGAACTGTGCCCTGGCTGGACAATTGTGTACCTGGCATTTGTGGGTGCAGGAACCCACCCTCGGAGCCACTTGTGAATGACTGGCTGGAAACCCTATGAAACGATCCCTCTTCCTCCTCCTCTTCCTCCTTTGCCACATCCTCTTCCATCATCGCCAGCAGCGTTTTTTCAAGGAGGCATAGAAGTGGGATAGTTATGCTGAGAACGGCGTTATCGGCACTGGCCATGTTGGTGGAGTACTCGATACAGCGCAACAAGGAACACAGGTCTCGCATGGAGGCCCAGTCATTGGTGGTGAAGTGATGCTGTTCCACCGAGCGACTCACCTGTGAGGGCTGCAGCTGAAACTCCATTATCGCCTGCTGCTGCTCGCACAGTCTGGCCAGCATGTGCAACACATCACATATGAGGCGATGAGCGGGAAGGCCGAAGTTACGCTGCAGCGCTGACAGGCGAGCAGCAGCAGGGTGAGAACGCCGAAAGCGCTCACAGACGACCCGTCCTTTATGCAGCAGCTCTTACATATCAGGGTAATTATTATGGAATCTCTGCACCACCAAATTCAGCACATGCGCCAGGCAAGGGTTGTGCGTCAAACCGGATAGTCCCAGAGCTGCTAAGAGATTTTGCCCATTATCGCACACTACCAGGCCGGGCTTGAGGCTCACTGGCACCAACCACTCATTGGTCTGTTGTACAAGGAAGCAACAGGAGACAAACTGAAGCGCCCAGCAATCCTCGTGGTGGAAGGACATGCGCCAAACTGCTATCTGCCTCAGGCCCAGCCACCACTGCATTTACCCAGTGTGCTGCTATGGAGATATAATGCCCCTGACCGCGCTTACTGGTCCACGTATCCGTAGTGAGGTGCACCTTGCCACATCTAGCGTTGCGCAGTGCACACCTGATTTTGTCCTCTACTTGGTTGTGCATCGAAGGGATGGCTCGTCTGGAAAAGTAGTGACGGCTGGGCACGACATACTGTGGGACAGCCACCGCCATAAGGCCTTTAAAACTATCCGTCTCCACCATACGGAATAACAGCATTTCAATGCCAGTAATTTAGAAATGCTGACATTCAGTGCTAGGGATCGGGGGTGGGTAGGGGTGTACTTCCTCTTCCTCTCCAGCGTTTGGGAGATGGAGAGCTGAACGCTTCCGTGGGACATTGTGGAGATGCTTGGTGACCCAGGTGGTGGTGTTGCTGGAAGATCCTCTGTTTGCGGGGTGCCAGGTGGCACTGTCACTCCAGAGGTGGATGAAGAGGCAGAAACTGCAGCAGAAGAGGAAGCAGGAGGAGCCAGAGACCTTTCTTGGTTTTTGAGGTGTCTACTCCACGGCAGCTCATGCTTTGCACTTAAATGCCTGGTCATGCAGGTTGTGCTTAGGTTGAGAACGTTTATGCCTCTCTTCAGGCTCTGATTGCACAGTGTGCAAACCACTTGTGTCTTGTCGTCAGCACATTGTCTGAAGAACTGCCAAACCAGGGAACTTCTTGGAGCTGGCTTTGGTGTGCTCGGTCCCTTGCTGCAGTGGGCAATAGCAGGTGTACTGTCTAGAGGATGGCCGCTCCGCTTTTGCACCCTGCTCCCTCTTCTGTTGTGCTGGTGGCTCTGTGCGACCACCGCCTCTTCCTCCGAACTACATAGGTCACTCGCATGACCTTGATTCCATGTGGGGTCGAGGACCTCATCGTCCTCCACATCATCTTCCACCCAGTCTTCACCCCTGCCCTTCTTGTCAGTCTGCACACTTTTGAAAGGCCTAGCAGTTGGCACCTGTGTTTCGTCATCATCCGAGACATGCTGCGATTGTCCTCCCATGTACTCATCTTGAAAGATAAGTGGTTGGGCATCGGTGCATCTCTTCCACTTCTGGGGCAGGGCTAGGTGGATCGCCCTGGGAAACCCTGCTAACAGAGTAATCAAAAAGCAGAAGAGACTGCTGCATGACTTGGGGCTCAGACTGCTTGGCTGATTTGCAAGGGTGTGAGGTGAATGACTGATGGACATCGTCTTTCAGAATGAGACTGGGTGGGAGACAATGTGAAGGAACTGGAGCCACTGTCAGCAACCCAATCTACTATCGCCTGTACTTGTTCAGGTCTCACCATTCGTAGAGCAGCATTAGGCCCGACCAAATACCGCTGCAGGTTCTGTCGCCTACTCGCACCTGAGGAAGGGGTTTCACTTGTGAGTGCAGCTGGCACAGATCGACCACGTCCTCTTCCTGCAACAGGAGCTCCACCAGCAGCACCACGACCTGGGCCACGTCCCTTATTTGACGCTCTCCTCATATCTCTCAAATTTAGGATCTTGCCCTAAATGGGTGTTTAATTAATAGTAGAATAGAACGACAGTATGTACAGGGTGTATCTCACACACCCTGAACCAGACTAGCCCTCAATTAAATTGGTTTGCCAAAAATGGCTGTATTTCAAATACCTGAATAAAACCACTGTATTTAAATGGTGTATCTCACACGCCCTGAACCAGACTAGGCCTCAATTATATTTGCTTGCCAAAAATGACTGTATTTCAAATACCTGTATAAAACCACTGTATTAGAAGGGTATTTCTCACACGCCCTGAACCAGACTCGGCCTCAATTAAATTGGTTTGCCAAAAATGGCTGTATTTCAAATACCTGTATAAAACCACTGTATTTAAAGGGTGTATCTCACACGCACTGAACCAGACTAGGCCTCAATTTAATTTTTTTTGCCAAAAATGACTGTATTTCAAATACCTGAAAAAAACCTCTGTATTAGAAGGGTGTATCTCACACGCCCTGAACCAGACTAGGCCTCAATTAACCTCTTAAGGACACGTGACGTACCGGTACGTGATGTTGTCTTGGTACTTAAGGACACATGACGTATCGGTACGTCATGTGTTGTTCCGATCATCGCCGCCTGGCGGGCGGTGATCGGAACAAGGTGCCTGCTCAAATCATTGAGCAGGCACCTAGGCTAAATGCACGTGACCCCCCCATGTCGGCGATCGCAGCAAACCTCAGGTCAATTCAGACCTGCAGTTTGCTGGACCGCGGGGATCAGAAACTTTAGTATTCCGAAAATATATATTTATCTCCCCCCCTGAACCCCTGAATGATTTTATGCCGGCGGGAGGTGCAGGGGGGTTTGCAGATGGTGCGGGCGGCACGGGAGGCGGGCGGTGCGGCAGGCGGGATCGCAATCCCCCGCCCGCCTCATCTTGAATAATCATTAGTGGCCAGTGGGTATACCAGGGTGTCAGCACATTGCTGACACTCTGATATAAACGGCTGACATCTGTGATGCGATGTCAGCCATTTAACCCTTTCCATACCGCGGTCCGTACAGACCGCTGTATGGAAGAGGTTAACAGTCAGGGAGCTCCCTCCCTCTCCCATCGGGGGGCTGCTGTGCCTTTTCAGCCACCCGATGGGAGAGGGAGGGAGCCCCCAGACAGCTCCCCTCCTTACCCTCCACGTCTGCTCAGTTGTGGCAGACGGGGAAGGTTCCCATGGCAACAGGACACCTTATCAGACATCCTGCTGTCCATGGTGCTGAACAGATCTGTGCTAAAGGCATAGATCTGTTCAGACAAAGTGTAAGTAAAATACAGTACAATACACTATATAGTGTACTGTACTGTATTATACAGATATCAGACCCACTGGATCTTCAAGAACCAAGTGGGTCTGGGTCAAAAAAAGTGAAAAAAAATGAAAAAAAAAAGTAAAAATCAAAAAACACATTTATCACTGATTAAAAATGAAAAAAATAAAATTCCCTACACATGTTTGATATCATCGCGTCCGTAACGACCTGATCTATAAAACAGTCATGTTACTTTACCCGAACGGTGAACGCCATAAAAATAAAAATTATGATGAAATTGAAATTTTGCCCACCTTATTTCCCAAAAAAGGTAATAAAAGTGATTAAAAATGTTGTAAGTACGTCAAAAAAGTACCAATTAAACCATCACCTCATCCCGCAAAAAATGAGACTCTGCCTAAAATAATCGCCCAGAAACTGAAAAAACTATGGCTCTCAGAATATAGACACAAAAACTAGATTTTTTTTGTTTCAAAAATGAAATAATTATGTAAAACTTACATAAATAAAAAAGTATACATATTAGGTATCGCCGCATCTGTAATAACCTGCTCTATAAAAATATCACATGACCTAACCCCTCAGGTGAATACCGTAAAAAAAAAAGTGTAAAAAAGGTATTTTTTGTCACCTTACTTCACAAAAAGTGTAATAGCAAGCGATCAAAAAGTCATACGCACCCCTAAATACTGCCAATCAAACCGTCATCTAATCCTACAAAAATCATACCCTACCCAAGATATTTTCCCCAAAACTGAAAAAACTATGGCTCTCAGACTATGGAGATACTGAAACATGATTTAAAAAAAATAAAAATATGAAATCATTGTGTAAAACTTACACATAAATAAAAAAATTGTATACATATTAGGTATAGCCGCGTCCGTGACAACCTGCTCTATAAAAATATTACATGATCTAACCTGTCAGATAAATGTTGAAAATAACAAAAAATAAAAACGATGCCAAAACAGCTATTTCTTGTTACCTTGCCTCACAAAAAGTGTAATATAGAGCAACCAAAAATCACATGTACCCTAAACTAGTACCAACAATACTGCCACCCTTTCCCGTAGTTTTGAAAATGGGGCCAATTTTGGGGAATTTCTACTCTAGGGGTACATCAGGGGGGCTTCAAATGGGACATTGTGTAAAAAAACCCCGATCCAGCAAAATCTGCCTTCCAAAACAGTATGGCATTCCTTTCCTTCTGCACCCTGCAGTGTGCCCGTACAGCGGTTTACGACCACATATGGGGTGTTTCTGTAAACTACAGAATCAGAGCCATAAATATTGAGTTTTGTTTGGCTGTTTACCCTTGCTTTGTAACTGGAAAAAAAAAAAAATGGAAAATCTGCCCAAAAAGTGAAATTTTGAAATTGTATCTCTATTTTTCATTAACCACTTCAGCCCCGCTAGCTGAAACCCCCTTCATGACCAGAGCACTTTTTACACTTCGGCACTACACTACTTTCACCGTTTATCGCTCGGTCATGCAACTTACCACCCAAATTAATTTTACCTCCTTTTCTTCTCACTAATAGAGCTTTCATTTGGTGGTATTTTATTGCTGCTGACATTTTTACTTTTTTTGTTATTAATCGAAATGTAACGATTTTTTTGCAAAAAAATGACATTTTTCACTTTCAGCTGTAAAATTTTGCAAAAAAAACGACATCCATATATAAATTTTTCACTAAATTTATAGTTCTACATGTCTTGGATAAAAAAAAAATGTTTGGGCAAAAAAAAATGGTTTGGGTAAAAGTTATAGCGTTTACAAACTATGGTAAAAAAATGTGAATTTCCGCTTTTTGAAGCAGCTCTGACTTTCTGAGCACCTGTCATGATTCCTGAGGTTCTACAATGCCCAGACAGTAGAAAAAACCCACAAATGACCCCATTTCGGAAAGTAGACACCCTAAGGTATTCGCTGATGGGCATAGTGAGTTCATAGAACTTTTGTCACAAGTTAGCGGAAAATGATGATGATTTTTTATTTTTATTTTTTTCTTACAAAGTCTCATATTCCACTAACTTGCGACAAAAAAAAAAAATTCTAGGAACTCGCCATGCCCCTCACGGAATACCTTGGGGTGTCTTCTTTCAAAAATGGGGTCACTTGTGGGGTAGTTATACTGCCATGGCAATTTAGGGGCCCAAATGTGTGAGAAGAACTTTGCAATCGAAATGTGTAAAAAATGACCGGTGAAATCCGAAAGGTGCACTTTGGAATATGTGCCCCTTTGCCCACCTTGGCTGCAAAAAAGTGTCACACATCTGGTATCGCCGTACTCAGGAGAAGTTGGGGAATGTGTTTTGGGGTGTCATTTTACATATACCCATGCTGGGTGAGAGAAATATCTTGGCAAAAGACAACTTTTCCAATTTTTTTATACAAAGTTGGCATTTGACCAAGATATTTTTCTCACCCAGCATGGGTATATGTAAAATGACACCACAAAACACATTGCCCAACTTCTCCTGAGTACGGCGATACCAGATGTGTGACACTTTTTTGCAGACAAGGTGGGCAAAGGGGCACATATTCCAAAGTGCACCTTTCGGATTTCGCAGGCCATTTTTTACACATTTTGATTGCAAGGTACTTCTTACACATTTGGGCCCCTAAATTGCCAGGGCAGTATAACTACGCCACAAGTGACCCCATTTTGTAAAGAAGACACCCGAAGGTATTCCGTGAGGGGCACGGCGAGTTCCTAGAATTTTTTATTTTTTGTCGCAAGTTTGTGGAATATGAGACTTTGTAAGGAAAAAAGAAAAAAAAAGAAAAATCATAATTTTCCGCTAACTTGTGACAAAAAATAAAAAATTCTAGGAACTCGCCGTGCCCCTCACGGAATACCTTGGGGTGTCTTCTTTCCAAAATGGGGTCACTTGTGGCGTAGTTATACTGCCCTGGCAATTTAGGGGCCCAAATGTGTAAGAAGTACCTTGCAATCAAAATGTGTAAAAAATGGCCTGCGAAATCCGAAAGGTGCACTTTGGAATATGTGCCCCTTTGCCCACCTTGCCTGCAAAAAAGTGTGACACATCTTGTATTGCCGTACTCAGGAGAAGTTGGGGAATGTGTTTTGGGGTGTCATTTTACATATACCCATGCTGGGTGAGAGAAATATCTTGGCAAAAGACAACTTTTCCAATTTTTTTATACAAAGTTGGCATTTGACCAAGATATTTTTCTCACCCAGCATGGGTATATGTAAAATGACACCACAAAACACATTGCCCAACTTCTCCTGAGTACGGCGATACCAGATGTGTGACACTTTTTTGCAGCCAAGGTGGGCAAAGGGGCACATATTCCAAAGTGCACCTTTCGGATTTCGCAGGCCATTTTTTACACATTTTGATTGCAAGGTACTTCTTACACATTTGGGCCCCTAAATTGCCAGGGCAGTATAACTACGCCACAAGTGACCCCATTTTGTAAAGAAGACACCCGAAGGTATTCCGTGAGGGGCACGGCGAGTTCCTAGAATTTTTTATTTTTTGTCGCAAGTTTGTGGAATATGAGACTTTGTAAGGAAAAAAGAAAAAAAAAGAAAAATCATAATTTTCCGCTAACTTGTGACAAAAAATAAAAAATTCTAGGAACTCGCCGTGCCCCTCACGGAATACCTTCGGGTGTCTTCTTTACAAAATGGGGTCACTTGTGGCGTAGTTATACTGCCCTGGCAATTTAGGGGCCCAAATGTGTAAGAAGTACCTTGCAATCAAAATGTGTAAAAAATGGCCTGCGAAATCCGAAAGGTGCACTTTGGAATATGTGCCCCTTTGCCCACCTTGCCTGCAAAAAAGTGTGACACATCTTGTATTGCCGTACTCAGGAGAAGTTGGGGAATGTGTTTTGGGGTGTCATTTTACATATACCCATGCTGGGTGAGAGAAATATCTTGGCAAAAGACAACTTTTCCAATTTTTTTATACAAAGTTGGCATTTGACCAAGATATTTTTCTCACCCAGCATGGGTATATGTAAAATGACACCACAAAACACATTGCCCAACTTCTCCTGAGTACGGCGATACCAGATGTGTGACACTTTTTTGCAGCCTAGATGCGCAAAGGGGCCCAAATTCCTTTTAGGAGGGCATTTTTAGACATTTGGATCCCAGACTTCTTCTCACACTTTCGGGCCCCTAAAAAGCCAGGGCAGTATAAATACCCCACATGTGACCCCACTTTGGAAAGAAGACACCCCAAGGTATTCAATGAGGGGCCTGGCGAGTTCCTAGAAATTTTTTTTTCTTTGCATAAGTTAGCGGATATTGATTTTTTTTTGTTTTTTTCTCACAAAGTCTCACTTTCCGCTAACTTAGGACAAAAATTTCAATCTTTCATGTACTCGCCATGCCCCTCACGGAATACCTTGGGGCGTCTTCTTTCCGAAATGGGGTCACATGTGGGGTATTTATACTGCCCTGGCTTTTTAGGGGCCCTAAAGCGTGAGAAGAAGTCTGGAATATAAATGTCTAAAAATGTTTACGCATTTGGATTCCGTGAGGGGTATGGTGAGTTCATGTGAGATTTTATTTTTTGACACAAGTTAGTGGAATATGAGACTTAGTAAGAAAAAACAAAAACAAAAACAAACAAAAAATTTCCGCTAACTTGTGCCCAAAAAATTTCTGAATGGAGCCTTACAGGGGGGGGTGATCAATGACAGCGGGGTGATCAATGACAGGGGGGTGATCAATGACAGGGGGGTGATCACCCATATAGACTCCCGGATCACCCCCCTGTCATTGATCACCCCCCTGGTAAGGCTCCATTCAGACGTCCGTATAATTTTTACGGATCCATGGATCGGATCCGCAAAACACATGCGGACGTCTGAATGGAGCCTTACAGGGGGGTGATCAATGACAGGGGGGTGATCAATGACAGGGGGGTGATCACCCATATAGACTCCCTGATCACCCCCCTGTCATTGATCACCCCCCTGTAAGGCTCCATTCAGACGTCCGTATGATTTTTACGGATACATGGATCGGATCCGCAAAACACATGCGGACGTCTGAATGGAGCCTTACAGGGGGGTTATCAATGACAGGGGGTGATCAGGGTGATCACCCCCCTGTCACTGATCACCCCCCCTGTAAGGCTCCATTCAGACGTCCGTATGATTTTTATGGATCCATGGATACATGGATCGGATCCGCAAAACACATGCGGACTGTCTGAATGGAGCCTTACAGGGGGGTGATCAATGACAGGGGGGTGATCAGGGAGTGTATATGGGTGATCACCCGCCTGTCATTGATCACCCCCCTGTAAGGCTCCATTCAGACGTCTGCATGTGTTTTGCGGATCCGATCCATGGATCCGTAAAAATCATGCGGATGTCTGAATGGAGCCTTACAGGGGGGTGATCAATGACAGGGGGGTGATCAATGACAGGGGGTGATCAGGGAGTGTATATGGGTGATCACTCGCCTGTCATTGATCACCCCCCTGTAAGGCTCCATTCAGACGTCCGCATGTGTTTTGCGGATCCGATCCATGTATCCATGGATTCGTAAAAATCATGCGGACGTCTGAATGGAGCCTTACAGGGGGGTGATCAATGACAGGGGGGTGATCAATGACAGGGGGGTGATCAATGACAGGGGGTGATCAGGGAGTGTATATGGGTGATCACCCGCCTGTCATTGATCACCTGTCATGGAACCATGAACCAGACGTACAACAAGAGATAAGTGGAAATAAGAAGGCTTTATTGAAAATCAAGCTGTAAGCAAAAGTCCAAACGGATGGCTAAACCGAAGCAGGGTCTTGCGTAGCCAGAGGTCAGGAACCAGAAGGGTAGTCAGACGAAGCCTGGATCAGGAACCAGCAGGGTAGTCAGACGAAGCCAGGATCAGGAACCAGCGGGGTAGTCAGACGAGGCCAGGATCAGGAACCAGAAGCAGCAGCAGTCTTAGAAGCATGTGAACACAGGAGGACCAAGCAAGGAACTGAAGCCACAGACCTCCTATATATATGAGCTAGGCATCCAGCTCCTCCCAGTGGGAAGGAGAAGCCGCAGGGTGGGAGGCTACAAGAAACCCAGAAACCAAGATGGCCGCCAGCACATGTCAAACGAAGGAGAACGGCAAGAAGGTAAGACCATGACAGTACCTCCCCCTCAAGGGCCCCTCCTCCGCGGAGTAAGGGACGGTTTCTGAGGGAAGCGTGCGTGGAAGGCTCGGAGCAAAGCAGGAGCATGGACATCTGCGGAGGGAACCCAGGAACGCTCCTCTGGACCATAACCACGCCAATGGACCAAAAACTGCAATCGACCGCGGACCAGGCGTGAGTCCAGGATATTGCTCACCTCATACTCCTCACGATTGCCCACTTGGACCGGACGAGGCCGAGGAACCGAGGAAGTGAAACGATTACACACCAATGGCTTCAACAGGGAGACATGAAACACGTTGGAGATCCGCATGCCAGGAGGAAGCGCAAGGGCATAGGCTACCGGGTTTACCCTGCGAAGCACTCGGAAGGGGCCAACAAAGCGAGGCGCCAGCTTGGGAGTGGGCACTCGAAGGTTGAGGTTGCGGGTGGACAACCATACACGGTCTCCGACCTGGTAGGAAGGAGCGGGCGCTCGTCTGCGATCAGCCTGGAGTCTCTGGCGCTGCGCAGAGACCTCAAGGGACCTCTGGATCTGTATCCAAGAAGCACGTAGGACGGAAAGGTGATCCTCCACAGCCGGAATATCCTGGGGAGAGAATACCTCCGGTAACACGGCAGGTTGGAACCCATAATTGGCCATGAAGGGAGACGTCCCAGAGGAAGAGTTCACCGCCGTGTTCCTGGCAAACTCAGCCCAAGGCAGGAGGTCAACCCAATTGTCTTGGTGATCGGAGACATAGCAACGAAGGAATTGCTCCAAGGCCTGATTGGATCGTTCTGCGGCCCCATTGGACTGAGGGTGGTAGGCCGAGGAGAAAGAGAGATAAATCCCCAACTGGGAACAAAAGGCGCGCCAGAACCTGGACACAAACTGACTCCCCCGATCTGACACAATCTCCTTGGGCAACCCGTGCAACCGGAAGACCTCCCTGGCGAAAATCGTGGCCAACTCTTGTGCAGAGGGTAACTTCTTGAGAGGAACACAGTGGCACATTTTGGAAAACCGATCCACAATCATGAGAATGACCGTATGGCCTCGGGATGCGGGGAGGTCCACAATGAAATCCATCCCCAGGTGTGACCATGGGCGCTCCCCGGTGGCTATGGGTTGCAAAAGGCCCAACGGGAGGTGCCGAGGGGACTTACTCTGGGCACAAACGGAGCATGCCGCTACATATGCGGCGATGTCGGAACGTAGAGAAGGCCACCAGAACAGACGTGAAACAGCCCAGGACAGCTGATTCTTTCCAGGATGCCCCGCGGCCTTGGAGTTATGGTAGGTTCGCAACAACCGAGTGCGCAACTCCTCAGGCACAAAACATCTGCCATTGGGTCTCCCAGAGGGAGCACCAGATTGAGCCGCCAAAATCTGCTCACCCAGGGGAGAGGTCAGGCTGGTGCGAATGGCGGCCAGGATCTGATTCGGAGGTATGACCGAAGTCGGAATCGCCTCCTCACCGGAGAGCTCGGGGTACTGCCGTGATAAGGCATCCGCTCTGATGTTATTGGAACCGGGTAGGTAGGAGACCACGTAATTAAAACGTGACAAGAACAGAGCCCATCTGGCCTGACGTGGTGTCAATCTCTTGGCCTCAGAAAGGTAGGTCAGATTCTTGTGGTCCGTCAGGATGAGAACCGGAACCACCGAACCCTCGAGCAAGTGCCTCCATTCTTTAAGAGCCTGCACGATGGCCAATAACTCCCTGTCACCAATCTGATAGTTGCACTCCGCGGAAGACAGTTTCCGGGAGTAAAACCCACAAGGAAGCAGAGGACCCTCTGGTGTTCTACGCTGAGACAGAAGGGCGCCTACTCCCGTCTCAGACGCGTCCACCTCGAGGACAAAGGGCAACCCAGGGTTGGGATGCGACAGAATCGGAGCCGACACAAAGGCGGACTTTAGAGCCTCAAAAGCTCGGATGGCCTCGAGCCGCCAGACCTGGAAATTACTGCCCTTCCTGGTCAGATCCGTGAGAGGCTTGGCTAGCATAGAAAAGTCCCTGATGAACTTCCGATAATAATTGGCGAAGCCCAAAAAGCGCTGCAGGGCACGGAGACCACTGGGCTGGGGCCACTGTAAGACAGCCGAAACCTTCTCAGGATCCATGGAGAACCCCTCAGCGGAAATGATGTAACCTAAGAAGGTTACCTGGGATCGGTGAAATTCGCATTTCTCAAGCTTACCGAACAGCCTGTTCTCTCGTAACCGTTGCAACACTCGTCTGACATCCATAATGTGGGCCTCCATGGATTCAGAATATACCAAGATGTCATCCAAATAGACCACCACACACTGCTGCAACAGGTCACGGAAAACATTGTTGATGAATTCCTGGAAGACTGCGGGCGCATTGCACAACCCAAAGGGCATAACCAAGGATTCATAATGACCGGTCCTGGTGTTAAACGCGGTCTTCCACTCATCGCCCGCCTTGATCCTTACCAGGTTATATGCCGCCCTCAGGTCGAGTTTGGTAAAGACCGTGGCCCCTTTGAGGCGATCGAACAGCTCGGAAATCAAGGGTATCGGGTAAGCGTTCTTGATCGTGATGCGATTGAGACCCCTGTAATCGATGCAAGGCCTCAACTCACCGCCCTTCTTTTTCACAAAGAAAAATCCAGCCCCTGCCGGGGACGAGGATTTGCGAGTGTGTCCGCGTGAAAGCGCCTCCCTCACGTACTCCTCCATGGCCTCATTCTCCGCTACCGACAGTGGATAGACTTTGCCACGAGGAGGAACGGCACCAGATTGTAACTCTATGGCACAATCGTATGGGCGGTGCGGAGGTAGGGCAACCGCGCGCACCTTATCGAATACATCCCGGTACTCTTCGTATTCAGGAGGCAACAGAGAGTCCGAGGAAGTACACAGCAACTTGACAGGCCCATGGATGCAACTAGCCCCACACTGCGGTGACCACGAGAGGATCTCGGCCGATCTCCAATCGAAAGTCGGATTATGCTTCTGGAGCCAGGGGTACCCCAAGACCACCGAGTAGTGTGGAGACGAAATAACCTGGAGACAGACCGACTCTCTGTGAACGGCACCAATGGCTATCCCCACTGGAAGGTTCTCATGAGTCACGTGTGGCGGCAGAAGGGGTCTGCCGTCTATCGCCTCAAGAGCCAGTGGGGAACCTCGAGGCTGCAGAGGAATGGAATTGGCGGCAGCGAACACACTATCAATGAACAAACCACCAGCACCAGAGTCCACCAACGCCTGGGTCGTCACCGAGCCCCCGACCCAGGAGAGGACAACAGTGATCAGTGGTTTGTCAACACGGGAAACCGGGGACGAGGAGACTCCACCCAAGATCTGCCCCCGACAGGATCTCAGGTGCGAGCGTTTCCCGGACGGTTCGGACATGCCAACCGAAAATGCCCACCGAGACCACAGTACATGCATCGGCCCTCGCGTCTCCGGAGTACCCTCTCCCCCTCGGACAGGCGAGCAAACCCCAGCTGCATGGGTTCACCCCCAGACAGGTCATCCCCAGGAGGCGTGGGAGGAGAGGGAGGCACGGGTGGGACAGCAAACGTAGGCGCCAATCTGTTAGAAGACCTCCGCAGGCTCTCCTTAAAGGAAGGTCTCTCCCTGAGTCTGGTGTCAATCAAAATCAGGAAAGAAATAAGAGACTCGAGCTCCACTGGTAGGTCCTTAGCTGCAACCTCATCCTTCAAGGCATCCGAGAGACCATGAGAGAAAGCAGCGACCAGAGCCTCATTATTCCAGCCCACCTCTGCTGCCAGGGTACGAAACTCAATGGCGTATTCAGCTACGGATCGTGAACCCTGTCTGATGGACATAAGGAGCTTCGCAGCAGAGGCAGCACGAGCCGGCACATCGAATACCTTCCGAAGAGAAGCAACAAAACCGGAAAACTCGGCAACCACCGGATTGTTGTTCTCCCATAAAGGGCTGGCCCAGGCCAAGGCCTTGTCCGAGAGCAGCGAGATCAAGAAGCCCACCTTTGATCTCTCAGTAGGAAAGGCATGTGGCAGCAACTCGAAATAAATGCCCACCTGGTTAAGGAAACCTCGGCACTGAGTTGGCTCTCCCCCAAAGCGCTGTGGAAGGGGGGCAGAACCGGTCATACCCCGAGACACCGCAGGCGCAGCAACAGGTGTCAGGGTAGACTCTGGCGCAACAACCGGAGCGGCAGTAGGAGCGGGCCCAGGAGCGACAACCGACCCATCGGCAACGGAAGCGAAATGAGCCGTGCGTTCAAGCACGGTTTGCAACGCCACAGCGAACCGACCCAACAGGTGATCCTGCTGATCAAGTCTGGCAACCAGCGTAGGTAGCGAGGATGGCCCTGTACCATCAGAATTCATGGCTTGGTCCTAATGTCATGGAACCATGAACCAGACGTACAACAGGAGATAAGTGGAAATAAGAAGGCTTTATTGAAAATCAAGCTGTAAGCAAAAGTCCAAACGGATGGCTAAACCGAAGCAGGGTCTTGCGTAGCCAGAGGTCAGGAACCAGAAGGGTAGTCAGACGAAGCCTGGATCAGGAACCAGCAGGGTAGTCAGACGAAGCCAGGATCAGGAACCAGCGGGGTAGTCAGACGAGGCCAGGATCAGGAACCAGATGCAGCAGCAGTCTTAGAAGCATGTGAACACAGGAGGACCAAGCAAGGAACTGAAGCCACAGACCTCCTATATATATGAGCTAGGCATCCAGCTCCTCCCAGTGGGAAGGAGAAGCAGCAGGGTGGGAGGCTACAAGAAACCCAGAAACCAAGATGGCCGCCAGCACATGTCAAACGAAGGAGAACGGCAAGAAGGTAAGACCATGACATCACCCCCCTGTAAGGCTCCATTCAGACGTCTGCATGTGTTTTGCGGATCCGATCCATGTATCCATGGATCCGTAAAAATCATACAGACGTCTGAATGGAGCCTTACAGGGGGGTGATCAATGACAGGGGGGTGATCAATGACAGGGGGTGATAAGGGAGTGTATATGGGTGATCACCCGCCTGTCATTGATCACCCCCCTGTAAGGCTCCATTCAGACGTCCGCATGTGTTTTGCGGATCCGATCCATGTATCCGTGGATCCGTAAAAATCATACGGACGTCTGAACGGAGCCTGACAGGGGGGTGATCAATGACAGGGGGGTGATCAATGACAGGGGGGTGATCAGGGAGTTTATATGGGGTGATCATGGGTGATCAGGGGTTCATAAAGGGTTAATAAGTGACGGGGGGGGTGTAGTGTAGTGTAGTGTTTGGTGCGACTTTACTGACCTACCTGTGTCCTCTGGTGGTCGATGCTAACAAAAGGGACCACCAAAGGACCAGGTAGGAGGTATATTAGACGCTGTTATCAAAACAGCGTCTAATATACCTGTTAGGGGTTAAAAAATTCGGATCTCCAGCCTGCCAGCGAGCGATCGCCGCTGGCAGGCTGGAGATCCACTCGCTTACCTTCCGTTCCTGTGAGCGCGCGCGCCTGTGTGCGCGCGTTCACAGGAAATCCCGGCCCTCGCGAGATGACGCATATATGCGTGACTCTGCGCAGGGCTGCCACCTCCGGACCGCACATCTGCGTTAGTTGGTCCGGAGGTGGTTAAATCTTGTGGAACACCTAAAGGGTTAACAAAGTTTGTAAAATCAGTTTTGAATACCTTGAGGGGTGTAGTTTATTAGATGGGTCACTTTTATGGAGTTTCTACTCTAGGGGTGCATCAGGGGGGCTTCAAATGTGACATGGTGTCAAAAAACACAGTCCAGCAAAATCTGCCTTCCAAAAACCATACGGCGCACCTTTCCCTCTACGCCTTACTGTGTGCCCGTACAGTAGTTTGCGGCCACATATGGGGTGTTTCTGCAAACTAGAGAATCGGGGCAATAAATATAGCATTTTGTTTGGCTGTTAACCCTTGCTTTGTTACTGGAAAAAATAGATAAAAATGGAAAATGTGAAAAAAAAATCTAAATTCTGAAATTTTATCACCATTTGCCATTTACTGTTGTGGAACACCTAAAGGGCTAACAACGTTTGTAAAATCAGTTTTGAATACCTTGTGGGGTGTAGTTTCTAGAATGGGGTGGTTTCATTTTTGGGTGGTTTCTATTATGTAAGCCTCACAAAGTGACTTCAGACCTGAACTGGTCCCTAAAAAGTGGGTTTTTGAAAATTTCTGAACAATTTCAAGATTTGCTTCTAAACTTCTAAGCCTTGTAATATCCCCCAAAAATAAAATATAATTCCCAAATTGATCCAAACATGAAGTAGATATATGGGGAATGTAAAGTAATAACTATTTTTGGAGGTATTACTATGTATTATAGAAGTAGAGAAATTGAAACTTGGAAATTAGCAATTTTTAACAAATTTTTGGTAAATTTGGTACTTTTTTAATAAATAAAAACAACATTTTTTTACTTTATTTTACCAGTGTCATGAAGTACAATATGTGACGAAAAAACAATTTCAGAATGACCTGGATAAGTCAAAGCATTTTAAAGTTATCAGCACTTAAACTGACACTGGTCAGATTTGCAAAAAATGGTCTGATCCTTAAGGTGAAATAAGGCTGTATCCCTAATTGGTTAAATTTATTTGCCAAAAATGGCTGTATTGCAAATACCTGAATAAAACCACTGTATTTAAAGGGTGTATCTCACACGCCCTGAACCAGACTAGGCCTCAATTAAATATGTTTGCCAAAAATGGCTGTAATTTCAAATACCTTAATAAAACACCTGTATTTAAAGATAATTTTATACGTCTTGATGATGTAAGGGCGCAACAATTGTGTATTTTGCACCAAAAAGGGTGTTTTATTAATAGAAGACTATAAGCACTGTATATAAAGGGTCTATCTCACATGGCCTGACCCACACTAGGCCTCAATTAAAGATTTTTGCACCAAATGGCGGTATTTCAAATACCTGAATAGAACCACACTATGTAAAGGCTGTATCTCACAATGACATATGCAGCAAAGGCTGCAAAATAAACTTTTTTTTTTCCCCAAACGGGTGTTAGTTTAAAAACTGAATATGACAGCAGTATATTACCCTGGAATTTCAAACGTGCTGATGCTGCAAGGCCTGAAAAATTGTGTATTTTGTGTTTTATTAATAGAAGAATATAAGCCCTGTATATACAGGGTGTATCTCACACAGCCTGACCCACAGTTCGCCGCAATTAAAGATTTGTGCACCAAATGGCAGTATTTCAAATACCTGAATAGAACCCCTGTATTTAAAGGGTGTATCTTACAATGACATCTGCAGCAAAGGCTACCAACAATATTTTATTCCCCAAACGGGTGTTTGTTTAATAACTGAATTTGACAGCAGTATATAATCCTGGAATTTCACACCTGCTGATGCTGCAAGGCCAGAAAAATACTGAAATCTGGCAAAAAAATGTGTTTTTAAAATTCCAGAAATGTATGGCTGTATTTCTAGCTTAAATTGCACACTCACTAATCCAGATGTTGTATATTGCCAAAAACATGTTTTTTTGGTAACAGAATATGGAAGCTGTATATACTAAACTTGAATTTAACGCTTGCAGATCAGGAAAATAGTGTTTTTTTGCAAAAAAAGTGTGTTTTTAAATACACAGAAAATGATGGCTGTATTTCTAGCTTAAATTGCACACTGACTAATCCAGATGTTGTATATTGCCATGTTTTTTTGGTAACAGAATATGAAAGCTGTATATATTAAACTTGAATTTAACACTTGCAGATCTGGAAAATAGTGTTTTTTGGCAAAAAAAAATGTTTTTAAAAACCCAGAAAATAATGGCTGTATTTCTAGCTTAAATCGCACACTGACTAAGCCTGCAAATGCACCAGATGTTGTAAATTGATTTTTTTACTGATTATTTGTGCTGTTTTTAAAGTTTGGATTTGAATGTACCAAAAGCTCAGATGCAGTGCTGGTGCACTGAGCTTGCATAAAATGGCCGCCGCCGCCCACCTAACTGACTTATAAAAGTTCTTCTTTTTCGGTCACTTGATTCACGGCAGGATAAAAAAATTTGTGCCCTGCACCCACACAACACAATGTGTGTAGATCGCTGAGTTAGATTCACGTTTTGAGCAAAGATTCTCTCCTATTCTCTCCCTGAAATCACCAGCAGCTTCCTCTCCCTACACTAAGCACAGCAGAGTGACGTGCAGCGCTACGGGACTCCAGCTTATATAGAGGCTGGGTCACATGCTACACTGGCCAATCACAGCCATGCCATTAGTAGGCATGGCTGTGATGGCTTCTAAGGGCACACAGTTAACCGTTTGTTGATTGGCTGCTCTGCAGCCTTTCAAAAAGCGCCAAGAAAGCTGCGAACACCGAACCCGATCCCGAAATGTTCGGGTTTGGGTCCGGGGTCCAAAAATCCCAAAGTCCCTAGACAACTTTCAAGCTCCAGTGTGTGTGTGTGTATAGGAGAAAGTAGAGGATGAGTGTATGTATATGTGTGTGAAGGAGAAAGGATGAAGAACTATCACTGGACGAAAAGGAGGCGCTGGAGAAGGAGTAGTTGCTTGTTCATGAGGACAAGGCTGATGATAATGATGATACTGGCCGTACTGACTATTGATCTCTGTGGGCATTGGAGCAGGAAAGAGCTGGTGAGCATGGAAAGCTGCATACTTGCTTGCTTATGTACTGATAAGTGTATTATTCACATGAAGCAGTTGGATGATTACTAGATAGCCATGAAGCAAAGCAATCAAAGCACAATGGGGAGATGTTTTACTGGTGCCAAAAGGGAGGCCATATTGCTTTATTACTAAGATATACTATGTACGCAGTTTGCCACAGCTTTTGCCACTCCCCAACCCCTATCTGCAGAATCACCAACCTCCCACTTTCTCTGCTACCACATATACTGTGTTCCCTGATCCTGTGGGCTTTTGGTTAGGCAAATTGGAACAATGTCTGGAACTGGCCCAGTTTGCTCTCTCTATACTGTCTTGTCCACTCCCAAACAGACAAAGTTGTCCTTCGTCAGTGTACAAAACATTAATTTTGTCAAAATTAATGAGGCATGGATCCATGAGGCCCATGAATAGTTCTTTGATTGCTGATGGTGCCCCATCATGCCACTGCCACCACCTACCTGTCTACCGTCAAAAAGTTATATTAAAAAAATATAAAAATGCTAACAAAAACATATTTAAAAAAATCCTCGGAGAGCTCAGAGTGTCCTATACAGATTAAGGCCATTTGGAGCATATTTGATTAGCATAGAATTGATTTGAACACAAATCAAATTTATTTAAAAAAGTAAGAGTCGGACACAAAATTAATTTAAAAAAGTTCGCTCTTCATGCTCTGCTTCATGTCTATCCATAAAAGTGTATTTCCACTTAGCAGCAAATAAAGAATATCATCAGTGTGTCCACAGAATTGCATTGTCAATACAAATATTCCAGGTCTTGCGTCCTTGTGGCAAACATCGCCACTTATCGAATGTCTTTCTTGTCTGTACCTCTTCCCCTCCCCCCTCAACCTCCCATCAGCCCTTGCTATTGTCTGACCCCACCTCTCCTTGTACCATAGTAATCTATGTATTGTATGTAAATGAGGCTGTTGGAGGTTTGAAACCAGGTGCACATGCCTAGTAAAGTCAGTTGACTCCCAAACTGTGTGTCGTCCAGTCACTGGGGAAATTGTCTCTTGAATATTGACCTGTTTCTTCAGCTACAAGGGGATTTAAGTGAAGATATTGAGGGTATATCTTCAAGCTCCGCAACAATTGGTGGCAAGCGGCGGGATTCAAACCGCACAGCAAAGCAGCAGTTCGTTGAAACAGCCATTCGGATATACCGGAGTTCAAGAATATGTGCAGTCATTCGAACGAACGGTGAATGGAGACGAATTATGCCACATTGAAACGAACTACGTTAAAGGAATTATTGGAAGCAAGGGGAAGAAAAGCCAGCAACAAAACCAAAGCTACTCTTGTGGCCGAACTCATGGAGGGGGACAGAGCGACCACTGCGGCAATTCCACAGGAGACAGAGCCAACGGAATTTGCAAGAGAGCTCAATAGCAGGTTAGCTTTTTACCCAAACACCCCCTCCGTGGAGACACTAGAAAGACTGATAGCAGATGTACACGAGTACATTGTAGCTAAGCAAAACGCTAGTCAGCGAGTTGGGGAAGGAGCCCCAGCGCCCACCAGCACTACCCAGGGAAAAGCTAAGATTCCCTACCAAGCTTTTAAAAATTACACAGAAGGAGAAAGTGATATTGACGAATACCTACAGGATTTCGAAAGGTTGTGCCAGCTACACGACATCAGCCCAGCCGACCAAGTACCCTTGCTGGCAGGTAGATTGTCAGGCCGCGCCGCAGAGGCATACCGAACCGTCCCAGACGAAGACATCAGGAATTATCACAAAGTCAAACAAGCCATCCTAGCACGGTATGCCATTACCTCTGAGGCATACCGACTCAAATTCCGGGACATCAAGAAACAAACAAAAGACTCACACACTGAATGGGCACACCAACTACAACGAGCCGCCAAGGGGTGGATGGAAGCGACACGGGTCACCACTATGGAAGAGATGTTTCAGTTAATAGTAATGGAGCAGTTTTTTAATGGACTAACCACAGAACTGCAAAATTGGGTACGAGATCGCAAACCCCGTACCCTACCAGAGGCAGCCAAGCTAGCTGACGAGTTCCAAGACACCAGACGAGACCAACGCACACCACACCGGACCACGTATGGTTCTACCACCCCTCTGCCAGCAGTGACTACCTTGGCTCACCCACGACCAGCCGCGAGCCACAACCAGTACCCTCCTAGGTACAATACCCGACCACCGATCCGCTGCCACACCTGCAACCAACAGGGGCACATCCAGAGAGACTGCCCACGTAACCGACCTCGCCAGAACTGGAACTACCAGGGTCCTCCTCCCCCCAATCGGGCTGCAGTACACTGCTGCCAAAGAGAATCTGTGCTCCCAACATCCACAGTCACCTCAATAAAAGAGCCTCTGGGGATCCTACACGAGGTAAACCCCATACAAGCCGCCTCAGACAACCGTCAGGGGCACCGCCAGGTGGTACACATGGAGGGGAAGAGTATACAAGGATTACGTGACTCTGGGGCCACGTTAACCCTGGTCCGAAATCATTTGGTGCCTAAGCACACCCTCACCGGAGACTGTGTAGCTGTACGGGTGGCAGGGGGAGCAATTTACAAAGTTCCCACTGCCAAGGTGCATTTGAATTGGGGGGCAGGGCATGGAAACGTGGAGGTGGGAATTATGCAGGATTTGCGCGCTGATGTTATTTTGGGCAACGACTTGGGGGAGCTCACCTCTGCTTTTGTCCCTCAACCAACTATCCAAGAGGCCTACCCGGTTGTTACCCGGCAGCAAGCACGCACCACGGCTCCATCCGATCACTCTGAGGCTCAGGTAAACAATATGCCACACACCCCTCCTATTCTCCCCTGGGATGCCCCCCTGGAATTTGGCAGTGAGGTGGCCCTAGATCCCTCCCTGCAGGTATATAAAGATAGGATAAACAAGGACCAAGGAGGGTTGGAGGGAGAGAGATATGCTTGGGACAAAGGTCTCATATACCGCTATGCAGAGAAGGTAGTAGCAGGGTCCATACCCGTGCCCACTAAGCAGTTAGTGGTACCCCGAAAGTATAGACAAGAGTTGCTGCGCATCGCGCACGATATACCATTATCAGGACATTTAGGAATCAGCCGAACAAAACATCGGCTGACACAGAACTTCTTCTGGCCAGGTATCTCAAAGGATATTAGACAATACTGTCAAACGTGCGATACCTGCCAGAGGGTAGGGAAGAGAGGGGATCGCTATAAAGCCAAACTCAGATCCCTGCCCATAATTGAAGAACCCTTCAGTCGAGTAGCCGTAGACATAATAGGACCCCTAGCGAAACCCAGTCCCTCCGGTAAGAAATACATCTTGACCGTGATGGACTACGCCACTAGATACCCAGAGGCAGTGGCGTTGACCAATGTACATGCAGAGACTATAGCCGATGCCCTTATGCAAATATTCTCCCGTATGGGATTTCCCCGGGAGATTATATCGGATAGGGGCACCCAGTTCACTGCAGAGGTCACCCACCAACTCTGGAAAGTGTGTGGGGTGAAACCGATCTTAAACTCCGCCTACCACCCCCAGTCCAACGGGCTCTGTGAACGGTTTAACGGAACACTTAAACAGATGATCCGCACGTTTATAGACACTCAAAAAGACTGGGAACGGTTTTTGCCCAACTTGCTCTTTGCCTATAGGGAAGTACCCCAAGAATCCACGGGATTCTCCCCTTTTAAATTATTGTTCGGGAGGAGAGTGAAGGGTCCCTTAGACCTTATCAGAGAACACTGGGAGGGAGGGGTAACTACGAATGGTACCCCTATTGTTCCATACGTGCTGGAGTTTAGGGAACACTTGGAGGCTCTAACCCAGGCGGTACGTACTAACCTCCAAGCGGCCCAACAACGACAGCGCAGATGGTATGATAAGGGGGCCAAGGACCGCAGCTTTCAGGTCGGGCAGAAGGTGTTAATCCTACGGCCAGTCCCTAATGACAAGCTGCAGGCCTCCTGGCAGGGCCCATACAAGGTGGTGGAGAAAATCTGTGATACCACCTATGTGATCGGCCCGTGCGCTGGAGCAGGGGGCAGACGCATGCTCCATGTGAACATGCTGAAGCCCTACTACGAGCGCATAGAAGAGGTGACTGCTATTTGCGCCTTTGCCGCAGAGGACTTTGACAATTTACCTCTCCCAGACCTCCTAGAGAAAGAGGGCCAGAAAGAGGACCTGGAAGAGGTTCAGTTAGGTGAACGGCTGAGTCCCCAGGAAAGGGCGCAGGTTCATAGTCTAATAAGGGAAAAAGGAACCACTTTTTCTAATCTCCCCGGGTACACCCCGTTAGCCACCCACAGAGTAGAAACACCAGGGCAGACCCCTCTCCGCCAACCTCCTTACCGCATACCTGAATCTGTAAAGGATAATATGCGCAAGGAAATTGAAGAAATGCTAAAACTAGGAGTTATAGAGCACTCTGAAAGCCCTTGGGCCTCCCCAGTAGTTCTGGTGCCGAAGCGGGATGGGACTACCCGCTTCTGCGTAGACTACCGGAGGCTTAATGATAAGACCATATCCGATGCCTACCCTATGCCCCGGATAGACGAGCTCCTGGACAAAATGGCCAGGGGCCAATACCTCACCACAATAGATCTTTGTAAGGGGTATTGGCAGATTCCCCTAGCCGAAGACGCCATCCCTAAGTCGGCGTTTGTCACCCCGTTTGGCCTGTACCAGTTTAAGGTCATGCCATTCGGGATGAAAAACGCTCCGGCTACTTTTCAGAGGATGGTGGATCGGCTATTGGATGGGTTCCAGGAGTACGCTTGCGCCTATCTAGATGATATAGCGATCTTCAGCCACTCCTGGACTGAACACCTGACCCACATAGGTGCCATACTAGACCGTATTAGGGAGGCAGGATTAACTCTGAAACCCAGTAAGTGCCATATAGGGATGGCAAAAGTCCAATACCTAGGACACCGGGTAGGGAGTGGCCAACAAAAACCTGAACCGGCTAAGGTAGAGGCTGTAGCCAAATGGCCAACCCCTCGGACCAAAACTCAAGTGCTGGCATTCCTAGGTACCGCAGGATACTACCGTAAATTTGTACCCAACTACAGTACCCTGGCCAAACCCCTCACCGATTTGACCCGCAAGAATCTTCCTAAGATAGTAGTCTGGACCCCAGAGTGTGAACAGGCATTCCAGCAACTAAAAACGGCTCTTGTGAATGCACCTGTACTTGCCGCCCCTGATCCAACTAAACGCTTTCTTGTCCACACAGACGCTTCTATGTTTGGATTGGGGGCAGTACTGAGCCAAGTCGGAGAAGATGGCGGCGAGCATCCAGTGGCTTACTTAAGCAGAAAACTTTTACCCCGGGAAGTAAGCTACGCCGCCATAGAAAAAGAATTCCTGGCCGTGGTGTGGGCCCTTAAAAAGCTGCAGCCCTATTTGTATGGACAACCCTTTTCCTTATTCACAGATCACAACCCGCTGGTGTGGCTGAACAGGGTGTCAGGAGACAATGCCAGGCTGCTGCGCTGGAGTTTGGCGCTGCAGCCTTTTGACTTTACCATCCACTACCGCACTGGGAAGCAAAATGGCAACGCCGACGGGTTATCCAGACAAACTGAACTTGAAAAGTGATCTGTGAGCGCTCCTCCGGACATCCCCAAGCCGATCCGTTGGCATCAGACTGTGTATGCCGGCTTGGTTCTGGGGGAGCATTGTGGCAAACATCGCCACTTATCGAATGTCTTTCTTGTCTGTACCTCTTCCCCTCCCCCCTCAACCTCCCATCAGCCCTTGCTATTGTCTGACCCCACCTCTCCTTGTACCATAGTAATCTATGTATTGTATGTAAATGAGGCTGTTGGAGGTTTGAAACCAGGTGCACATGCCTAGTAAAGTCAGTTGACTCCCAAACTGTGTGTCGTCCAGTCACTGGGGAAATTGTCTCTTGAATATTGACCTGTTTCTTCAGCTACAAGGGGATTTAAGTGAAGATATTGAGGGTATATCTTCAAGCTCCGCAACAGTCCTTAACATATTGCTCTTATCTCCTCTGTGGTCCTGCACTGCTATCTACCAACAGGAATTTACAGTGAGCAAACAATCTGTATAAAATGTAACTGTTCCTGGGCCATTCTATAGAGTAAGAAGCTGGAGAAGTAAATCAGGTGATCTTTAAAGGGGTATTCCCATCTCATTGATCCTATTTTAATTTGTTATAGAAGTGCCTGTGAGCATTTTTGTTATTATGTTTCTTTAGCAAATCCCTACCTATCTTGGGAAAAATCTTTCAATCCTAACCCAGTGTTGTCTTCTGGTATCCAATAAATACGGCCACCGCTTGTGGGCCGCGCCTGCATAGAACACATTTTCTTCCCCCGGCCTGGCCGCACATCTCTGTCTTGAACACGCATATTGCTGTCTTGTACGTGCACGCAGCCGCGCATGCGCCATGGTGACAACTTCCTGGCCAAATATAGTACAGAGCCGCAAACGTATATTGCAAAGCTAATCTATATTTCACCCTATAAGATGCACTCCCACCCAAAGTAAAGGGGAAAATGTCAGTGCATGGCAGTGATTTCTAATGAGCGCTTCCATCATGGAAGTGCTCATTAGTATAGGAGAACCAGGAAGCGGTTAGTGCAGTGCTTTTCAGGCTCTGTACTCACCGCTTCCTGGTCCTCGGTAGTGATGGACGAACATGAGCTGGGACAATTCATGAACGTGATCTTGCAAACTTGATTAAATGTCTGTGAACCGCAAGTTCGCAGCGGGCCCCGTTCACTTTAATGGCAGGCGAACCTAAAAAACCTCCTGTCCGAGCCTAGAAATTTTTTAATTTAGACCATGGGAGTACAGACCCCAAACATTAGGCATTCACAGGACAGAAAAGATCAAGTGATTATGTGGTTGGAGGTGTAATAGACTGTCAATGGATATACATTTTACTGCAGGCCACTTGACTAAAAATTATTAATTTACCATACTGAAAAGAACAATTGATAATGTGGCTGGAGGTATAATAGGCGGTCACCGTATGACAATTTTACTGTTGGCCAGTTAGATTACAGGCTCCATAAATTATGCATTCACTGTACAGAAAAGATCAAGTGATTATGTGGCTGGAGGTATATTAGACAGTCAATGGATATAAATTTTACTGCAGGCCAGTAGACTACAGGCTTCAAAAATTATTCATTCAAGGTACAGAAAAGAACAAGTAATTATGTGGCTGGGGGTATATTAGATGGTCAATGTATATCAACTTTACTGCAGGCCCGCGGACCACTGGCCTTAAAAATTATTCATTTAACGTACAGAAAAGAACAAGTAATTAAGTGGCTGGAGGTATATTAGACGGTCATTGGATATCAATTATACTGCAGGCCAGTACAAATACATGTCAAATACATATTTTTAAAAGAACTACAAATATAAAATTGGACTTAAAACATTGCTAACGAAATCCTCCATCTTGAAAAAAAACAAATGATAATAGTTGAAATTTATAACACGTTGCCCCAAACATTAGGCATTCACCGGACAGAAAAGGCCTTTTATGCCGCTGTATTTACATAAGACAGGGACCATTATTTGTTTTGGGTGGTGGCGGATATGTGTAGGCTGGCATGAGGAAATTCAATTAAACATGGTCATCGCAGGTGTTAAATTCCTCGGAGATCCATGCCTCATTCATTTTTTGAAATGTCAGATAGTCCACACTGTCGTGAGCTAGGACACCTGTTGGTCTAGGCATTCCCTGAGGCAGGATACGATGGGGTGGCTGTCGATGGGTTGGCTGCAAGAATGATCTCATATCCAATGTGACCAACATATCTTCAAACTGCCCTCTTTTTGCATGCACTGTAGGATTGGTACCCGCAACTGTTTCTCTGTGGGTGGAAATTCATCTGCCAGTGCCTGCAACAGCAGAATGCAGCATCTCTCGAAACAAGGCCTGGAAATGCTGCATTCTGATAGCCCTCTGTGATGCTGGAAACATGTCCGCCATTTTGTGTTTGTTTCGGGGGTCTAAGTATGTTGCCACCCAGAACTGGTCCTTTCCCTTTATGCTTTTTATACGGGGGTCCATCTTCAAACACTGGAGCATGAAGGCCCCCATTTGCACTAAATTGGAAGAGGTGGAGATGCCTGGCTCCTGCTCATCGCCCAGGAGAATATGGTCCTCGGTCTCCTCCCCCAGCCATGGACAACACCAGGGATCCCAGAAAAGTTTAAAGACTCATGCTTCTCCTCCTCCCCCCAGGCACCACCCTCCTCTGACTTCTCTTCAGACTCCTGCTGACTTGTCTCAGATGGAGTTGCCCACCCTGGGAATTAATTTAGCATTGCGACTTCCTCATCTCCCTGATCCTGCTCCTCGACGGCTTGATCAATGACACAACACAATGCACGCTAAGGTACAATGTCATTGATGGCGCCCTGGCTGTGACTGACCAGTTTGGTGATCTCATCAAATTGACGCAGAAGTATGCATGCGTCGCGCATGAGCAGACACTGGCACGGTGAAAAAAAAAAAAAACAAGCTCCCCAAAACCTGTCCTGCCGCAGAGTTCATACAGGTAGTCGTTAACGGCACATTTCTGCTGGAGCAGCCTATCAAGCATATACAAGGTGGAGTTCAAGCGGGTCGGGCAGTCACAAATCAGACGACTGACGGGCAAGTGGTGTCACTGCTGAACGTCAACAAATTGAGCCAAGATCTTCTAAAATGTCCAGAGATGTACGCGACGACGGCACAGTGGAAGGCGGAGTGGAGAACAAATGGGAGGAAAAAGGTGAAGGAGAAAAGGCAGGACGTGGAGCGCGGGGAGTGTGGATTTTTGGGTTCTGAAGGTGTTGCTTCCACTGGGCTAGGTGATGGGAGGCCAGATGCCTTCTTATGGTGGTCGTCCCTAGGTAAGTGTTGGGCTTACCGCGACTTATGTGTTGACATCACAGGCTGCAGATGACAACACTATTGTCAGCAACTGACACGTTAAAAAAAGCCCACACTGCAGAGCCATGTGTCGGCGTCCTGGGAGCTCCAGATGTGACCGTGTATGGTGGATGGCTCACTCCAGATACATTTCCAGTCTGCTTTTTGCTTCCTGTGCACTGCGAGTTCTGCCTGCTTCTCCTCCTTCTCCTCATTTTCTGCTGCTCCGTCTCTCCATCTGAACGCCCCTCCTCCTCCTCTCTTGTGGGCACCCACGTGATGTCCATCGACAAGTCATCATTGTCACCTTCACCACCACTGACATTAGAGATCTCGGAGAAGGCAGCAACAGCGGGGACCACCCTCCTTGGGCTGATTTGGGTACTGTCGTCAGACTGCTGGGTGGCGGCCGTTGCTACCACCTTTTCCTCATCCGATGCCAAGAATAGCTGTGCATCGGAAAAGGTCTTGGAATGGATGGGGAAATAATTCCTCTGACTCAAGCGGAGGGGCTATGGTGGTGGTGGTGTATTTGGGTGTGTACACAGAGAGTGAGGAGGGTGCTGATACAAAGGATGAGGAGGGTGCAGAAGCGGAAGGCTGAGTGAGCCACTCTGATGCGTCCTTTGACGTAATCGCACGCACCTTCTCCAAGTTCCCTCTTAGGCTCCAGCCTGGTGCTCCTGCCCGACCCCTACTACCTCTGCGGAATAGCCTGCCTCTTCCTCTGCCTGTCATTTTCAAAATGACCCTGTGATAAAGTCCCTATAGAAGAGCAGTATTTGTAGAAGCAGGTATATCGCAGGCCTCAATCAATATATGGTGGAAGCCAGTATATCAATATCCTATATCAGTATTTTGTGGAAACAGGTACATAGAACCCAATAATGAGTATTTTCTGGAAGCCGGTAAATCAAACCCCTTAATCAATATTTTGTGGAAGCTGGTGTAACGCAGGCCTCAATCAACATTTAGTGGAAGCCAGTATATCAATCCCCTCTATCAGTATTTTGTGGAAACAGGTATATAGAACCCGATAATGAGTATTTGCTAGAAGCTGGTATATTAAACCCCTTAATCAATATTTGGTGGAAGCTGGTGTATCACACCCCTCAATCAATATTTTGTGGAAGCTGGTGTATCACACCCCTCAATCAGTATTATGTGGAAGCAGGTATATTGCACCCCTTAATCATTTTTTGGGGGGCAACAGGTATATCACACCAGTTGCAATTAGTTATTCGAATAGCGTTTGTTCCTCTATATAGCTGCGGTATCTCAGCAGAACCGCACACAACTGCTGCACAATACAAATTCACTATAATATACTTTCTATGTTAGAAGGTATATTATAGGTATATCACACCCCTCAATATTTTTTTTATTTTTTAAATTTTTTTGGGGGCAACAGGTATATAACACCAGTTGCAATTAGTTATTCTAATAGCGTTTCTTCCCTCTATCTAGCTGTTTTGTGGTCACCGTGCAGTAAAAATGACATGTTAATTTTATTCTGGAAATCAGTGTGAATATGGAGATACCAAATATATATATTAGAGGTGGGACAACGAATCCGTCGAATCCACAAATCCCTGGAATCTTGTTGAATTTGTGGGATTCGTGGACTCAAATCCTGATGTAATTTAGTCAAATTTGAATCAGACGAATCCCAATATCCGCCACCATGCCGCACAGCCCGGTGAGCGCGTGTATCAACAGAGGTAGGAGGGGCTGCGGGCCGGCATCTGGATTAGGAATGACAGCGAGGGATGGTGCAGTCCCTGTATTCTAATGCACCGGTCCCGCTTACTGTAGTATAATCTCATCTAACCTGCATTGTTAAGATATAATAATTATGTGTAATCCATCTGTATTAGTTACAACATTAAGTTCCGTAGCAGAGAGGATGAAGGAGGCAGGCCTGGGAGGGCGGGCGAACAGCGCGTCACTCACTACGTCATGCACCTGCACCGCCCACTTTATGAATGAAGCAGGCGGCACAGGCGCCTGACGTAGTGAGTTACGTGACGTCTGCCCGTCCTCCAGGCCTGCCTCCTCCCTCCTCTCTGCTACGGAACTTAATTTTGTAAGTAATACAGATGGATTACACATAATTATTATATCTTAACAATGCAGGTTAGATGAGATTATACTACAGTGAGAGGGGCCGGTGCATTAGAATACAGGGACTACACTGGTCCCCGCTGTCAATTCTAATCCAGATGCCGACCCCCACCCCTGTATTGGGGGTCATTCACACTGCAGGGACACTGTTATGGGGGGGATCTGTGGATGGCAACTAGCATAAGATGCTATATATGTGTCATCCACAGATCCCCTCCAGCACAGTGCCATCCAGAGATCATCATAACAGTGCCATCCACAGATCCCCCATAACAGTGCCATCCAGAGATCCCCCATAACAGTGCCATTTACAGATCCCCCATAACAGTGCCATCTACAGATCCCCCATAACAGTGCCATCCACAGATCCCCCATAACAGTGCCATCCACAGATACCCCCCATAACAGTGCCATCCACAGATACCCCCCATAGCAGTGTCATCCACAGATACCCCCCATAAGTGTTTGCATCACTTTGTTTCTTACACCATTCACACAATTCTTATGTACAGGGTTCGTGATTCGAAAGATTCAATATATTCGAGAACCTATTCAGACTCTAAAAATATTGGTTTAGTCCCACCTCTAATATATATATATATATATATATATATATATACACAGGGAGTGCAGAATTATTAGGCAAATGAGTATTTTGACCACATCATCCTCTTTATGCACGTTGTCTTACTCCAAGCTGTATAGGCTCGAAAGCCTACTACCAATTAAGCATATTAGATGATGTGCATCTCTGTAATGAGAAGGGGTGTGGTCTAATGACATCAACACCCTATATCAGGTGTGCATAATTATTAGGCAACTTCCTTTCCTTTGGCAAAATGGGTCAAAAGAAGCACTTGACAGGCTCAGAAAAGGCAAAAATAGTGAGATATCTTGCAGAGGGATGCAGCACTCTTAAAATTGCAAAGCTTCTGAAGCGTGATCATCCAACAATCAAGCGTTTCATTCAAAATAGTCAACTGGGTCGCAAGAAGCGTGTGGAAAAACCAAGGCGCAAAATAACTGCCCATGAACTGAGAAAAGTCAAGCGTGCAGCTGCCAAGATGCCACTTGCCACCAGTTTGGCCATATTTCAGAGCTGCAACATCACTGGAGTGCCCAAAAGCACAAGGTGTGCAATACTCAGAGACATGGCCAAGGTAAGAAAGGCTGAAAGACGACCACCACTGAACAAGACACACAAGCTGAAACGTCAAGACTGGGCCAAGAAATATCTCAAGACTGATTTTTCTAAGGTTTTATAGACTGATGAAATGAGAGTGAGTCTTGATGGGCCAGATGGATGGGCCCGTGGCTGGATTGGTAAAGGACAGAGAGCTCCAGTCCGACTCAGACGCCAGCAAGGTGGAGGTGGAGTACTGGTTTGGGCTGGTATCATCAAAGATGAGCTTGTGGGGCCTTTTCGGGTTGAGGATGGAGTCAAGCTCAACTCCCAGTCCTACTGCCAGTTTCTGGAAGACACCTTCTTCAAGCAGTGGTACAGGAAGAAGTCTGCACCCTTCAAGAAAAACATGATTTTCATGCAGGACAATGTTCCATCACATGCGTCCAAGTACTCCACAGCGTGGCTGGCAAGAAAGGGTATAAAAGAAGAAAATCTAATGACATGGCCTCCTTGTTCACCTGATCTGAACCCCATTGAGAACCTGTGGTCCATCATCAAATGTGAGATTTACAAGGAGGGAAAACAGTACACCTCTCTGAACAGTATCTGGGAGGCTGTGGTTGCTGCTGCACGCAATGTTGATAGTGAACAGATCAAAACACTGACAGAATCCATGGATGGCAGGCTTTTGAGTGTCCTTGCAAAGAAAGGTGGCTATATCGGTCACTGATTTGTTTTTGTTTTGTTTTTGAATGTCAGAAATGTATATTTGTGAATGTTGAGATGTTATATTGGTTTCACTGGTAAAAATAAATAATTGAAATGGGTATATATTTGTTTTTTGTTAAGTTGCCTAATAATTATGCACAGTAATAGTCACCTGCACACACAGATATCCCCCTAAAATAGCTAAAACTAAAAACAAACTAAAAACTACTTCCAAAAATATTCAGCTTTGATATTAATGAGTTTTTTGGATTCATTGAGAACATGGTTGTTGTTCAATAATAAAATTAATCCTCAAAAATACAACTTGCCTAATAATTCTGCACTCCCTGCATATATTATTATTTTATTTTTATCTTTTACTACTTTCAAAATTTGAAATGCTTTTAAAAAAAGGCTTTGTATCAACATATTCTGACAACCATAACTTTTTTTTTTTTTCTGCCAGTTGAGCTGTGTGGGCATTGTTTGCAGGGAAAGCTGTAGTTTTCATTGATATCATTTTGGGATAGATAGTATCTTTTGATAATTTCTTATTCATTTTTTAGAGGCGAGTTACCATAAACAAAAATTCTGGCATTGGGGATTTCTTTTTTATCATGTTTATTTTGTAGGTTAAATAAGGACAATGGGACTGTTACAGATGTAGCAATATCAATTATGTATTTCATTTTTTTTCCTTTTTCTTCTATAAATCTCGAGTGGAAAAAAGGGGCTGAATTCTTTTGTCTATTTATGGGACTTGAACTTGTGATTGTTTCCATACAGTGTATAGGTATATTTACCAAGTCAATTATTGTACACATCCACCCAGAGCAAGGGTATTATTAACCCCTTAGGGATGCATGACGTACCGGTACGGCATGTTTCCCGAGTCCTTAGGGATCCATGACGTACCGGTACGTCATGGGTTTAAACCACGATTGCGGCGCGGCGGGGGTTAATCGGAACAGGATGCCCGCTGAAATCATTCAGCGGGCATCCTGTCACAATGCCAGGGGGGGGGTCATGTGACCCCCCTTATCGGAGATCCCCGCAAACCGCAGGTCAATTCAGACCTACGGTTTGTGGCTTTATCTGCGGTTGCAGCGGTGCCATCGGTGCTATCGGGGGGATCCGATGGCATGGAAGGCAGCGCGATGTCTAAGGAAGGCATTGCGCTGCCTTCCAGTGAAGAGCCTGTGAAATCCAGCCCCCTGGATCTCACAGGCCCCGGAAGTTGTATGAGTAATACACACAGTATTATTCATACAGACAATGCATTCCAATACAGAAGTATTGGAATGCATTGTAAAGGAATATACCCCCCAAAGTTCAAGTCCCAAAGTGGGAAAAAAAATAAAGTGAAAATAAAGTTGAAAAAATAAAGTTTCCCCCCCAAAATTAAAAGTTTCAAGTAAAAATAAACAAAAACGTAATTTTCCCCAAATAAAGTAAAAAAATAACTGGTAAAAAATAGGGGGGGGGGAGTATACATATTAGGTATCGCCGCATCCGTATCGACCGGCTCTATAAACATATCACATGACCTAACCCCACAGATGAACACCGTACAAAATTAAAAATAAAAACTGTGCTAAATAGACAATGTTTTTGTCACCTTACATTGCAAAACGTACAACAGCGAGCGATCAAAATAGCGTTTGCCCACCAAAGTAGTACCAATCTAACCGTCATCTCATCCCGCAAAAAAATTAGCCCATACCTGAGACAATCGGCCCAAAAATAAAAAAACTATGGCTCAGAATATAGAGACACTAAAACATTTTTTGTTTCAAAAAAGCTGTTATTGTGTAAAACTTACAGAAATAAAAAAAAGTATACATATTTGGTATCGCCTCGTTCGTATCGACTGGTTCTATAAAAATATCACATGACCTAACCTCTCAGATGAACACCGTAAAAAATTGAAAATAAAAACTGTGCTAAATAAAAAAAAAATTGTCACCTTACATCACAAAAAGTGTAATAGCAAGCAATCAAAAAGTCACACGCACCCCATAATAGTGCCAATAAAACCGTCATCTCATCCTGGAAAAATCATACCCTACCCAAGGTAATCGCCCAAAAACTGAAACAATTATGGCTCTCAGACTATGGAAACACTAAAACATGATTTTTTTTTGCTTAAAAAATGAAATCATTGTGTAAAACTTACATAAATAAAAAAAAGTATACATATTTGGTATCGCCGCATCCGTATCGACTGGCTCTATAAAAATATCACATGATCTAACCTGTCAGATGAATGTTGTAAATAACAAAATATAAAAACGGTGCCAAAACAGCTATTTCTTGCTATCTTGACTCACAAAAAGTGTAATATAGAGCAACCAAAAATCATATGTACCCTAAACTAGTACCAACAATACTGCCACCCTATCCCGTAGTTTCTAAAATAGGGCCACTTTTTGGAGTTTCTACTCTAGGGGTGCTTCAGGGGGGCTTCAATTGGGACATGGTGTAAAAAAAAACAGTCCAGCAAAATCTGCCTTCTGAAAACCATATGGCATTCCTTTCCTTCTGCTCCCTGCCATGTGCCCGCACAGCTGTTTATGACCACATGTGGGGTGTTTCTGTAAACTACAGAATCAGGGCCATAAATATAGGTTTTTTTTTTGGCTGTTAACCCTTGCTTTGTTACTGGGAAAAATGTATTTGCACAAAAATTTAAATTCTGAAATTTCTTCTCCATTTGCCAATAACTCTTGTGGAACACCTAAAGGGTTAACGATGTTTGCAGAATCTGTTTTGAATACCTTGAGGGGTGTAGTTTCTTAGATGGGATCAATTTTATGGAGTTTCTACTCTAGGGTTGCATCAGGGGGGATTCAAATGGGACATGGTGTAAAAAAAAACAGTCCAGCAAAACCTGCCTTCCAAAAACCGTATGACATTCCTTTCCTTCTGCGCCCTGTCATGTGCCCGTACAGCGGTTTACGACCACATATGGGGTGTTTCTGTAAAAAACGGAATAAGGGCCATAAATATTGAGTTTGGTTTGGCTGTTAACCCTTGCTTTGTAACCGGAAAAAAAATATTAAAATGGAAAATCTGCCCAAAAAGTGAAATTTTGAAATTGTATCTCTATTTTCCATTAATTCTTGTGGAACACCTAAAGGGTTAACGATGTTTGTAAAATCAGTTCTGAATACCTTGAGGGGTGTAGTTTCTTAGAATGGGTCACTTTTTTGGAGTTTCTACTCTAGGGGTGCACCAGGGGGCTTCAAATGGGACATGGGTGTCAAAAACAACAGTCCAGCAAAACCTGCCTTCCAAAAACCGTATGGCATTCCTTTCCTTCTGCGCCCTGCCGTGTGCCCGTACAGCGGTTTACAACCACATATGGGGTGTTTCTGTAAAGTACAGAATCAGGGCCATAAATATTGAGTTTAGTTTGGCTATTAACCCTTGCTTTGTAACTGGAAAAAAAAAAATTAAAATTGAAAATCTGCCAAAAAAGTGAAATTTTGAAATTGGATCTCTATTTTCCATTAATTCTTGTGGAACACCTAAAGGGTTAACAACATTTGTAAAATCAGTTTTGAATACCTTGAGGGGTGTAGTTTCTTAGAATGGGTCACTTTTTTGGAGTTTCTACTCTAGGGGTGCACCAGGGGGCTTCAAATGGGACATGGGTGTCAAAAACAACAGTCAAGCAAAACCTGCCTTCCAAAAACCGTATGGCATTCCTTTCCTTCTGCGCCCTGCCGTGTGCCCGTACAGCGGTTTACGACCACATATGGGGTGTTTCTGTAAAGGACAGAATCAGGGCCATAAATATTGAGTTTAGTTTGGCTATTAACCCTTGCTTTGTAACTGGAAAAAAAAAAATTAAAATGGAAAATCTGCCAAAAAAGTGAAATTTTGAAATTGTATCTCTATTTTCCATTAATTCTTGTGGAACACCTAAAGGGTTAACAACATTTGTAAAATCAGTTTTGAATACCTTGAGGGGTGTAGTTTCTTAGAAGGGGTCACTTTTTTGGAGTTTCGACTCTAGGGGTGCACCAGGGGGCTTCAAATGGGACATGGGTGTCAAAAAAAACAGTCAAGCAAAACCTGCCTTCCAAAAACCGTATGGCATTTCTTTCCTTCTGCGCACTGCCGTGTGCCCGTATAGCGGTTTACGACCACATATGGGGTGTTTCTGTAAAGGACAGAATCAGGGCCATAAATATTGAGTTTAGTTTGGCTATTAACCCTTGCTTTGTAACTGGAAAAAAAAAATTAAAATGGAAAATCTGCCAAAAAAGTGAAATTTTGAAATTGTATCTCTATTTTCCATTAATTCTTGTGGAACACCTAAAGGGTTAACAACATTTGTAAAATCAGTTTTGAATACCTTGAGGGGTGTAGTTTCTTAGAAGGGGTCACTTTTTTGGAGTTTCGACTCTAGGGGTAATTCTCCACAGTCCCTTTAGAGATCCTCGGGATATAAATTCAAAATACTTACTTGGTCACTGAGACCAAAAAAATCCCTTTAGGGGTCCCTATTAGCAGTTAAAATATAACTTTTATTATCAATGGTAAGGACTCACAACATAAATTGAAAAAAGAACAAGGAAATTTAAAACTCTCAGTTGTAAAGAGGTATGAGGTACAGTTGGATAGACCAGGTTGCCTAATTTTTGCAACCTTTTATTACTATGTCTGTATTATGTAGCTAGATAGAATGATGTCTATTTAATCATAGCGTAGAGGCTGTTTGTGTGCAGCAAACAAACCTTGAGATGCACTTGGAATTTATTTTATCACTTGTGCTGTGGGCTTGATTTTATTTTTTAATTATTTCTTTATTATTCGGGTGCCCTGCAGAGAGCCTTTATTTCAGGCCTCCCTGACATAATTGTTGTTGAACTGTAAATGTTCCAGTGTATCCCCTGTTTGCCTAGTTGGTAACAATGCTTCTACTGAACGGATAAGCTACAATGTTGCCCCTATTTCTGTCATAAGGGTCAATGTAGCCGTATTCCTGCATTCATTCAGTTCTTTGGCGTTCCTCTCCCTGCTATGCAGGATGTCTGCCACTAGAAGTTGCTTATCACACGTGTCACTACCTCACTAGACCTCGCTATGTTTCCCTAACATCTCGGTATCACTACACTAAATGTCCTCTCAATACAAACTGCCTAAAAACAGGATCGCATTCTCTACACCCCTCCCGACATGTTTCGCCGCTGTTGCGGCTTTGTCAGGGGATGCGGGGTATATGTGACATATACCCCGCATCCCCTGACGAAGCCGCAACAGCGGCGAAACATGTCGGGAGGGGTGTAGAGAATGCGATCCTGTTTTTAGGCAGTTTGTATTGAGAGGACATTTAGTGTAGTGATACCGAGATGTTAGGGAAACATAGCGAGGTCTAGTGAGGTAGTGACACGTGTGATAAGCAACTTCTAGTGGCAGACATCCTGCATAGCAGGGAGAGGAACGCCAAAGAACTGAATGAATGCAGGAATACGGCTACATTGACCCTTATGACAGAAATAGGGGCAACATTGTAGCTTATCCGTTCAGTAGAAGCATTGTTACCAACTAGGCAAACAGGGGATACACTGGAACATTTACAGTTCAACAACAATTATGTCAGGGAGGCCTGAAATAAAGGCTCTCTGCAGGGCACCCAAATAATAAATAAATAATTAAAAAATAAAATCAAGCCCACAGCACAAGTGATAAAATAAATTCCAAGTGCATCTCAAGGTTTGTTTGCTGCACACAAACAGCCTCTACGCTATGATTAAATAGACATCATTCTATCTAGCTACATAATACAGACATAGTAATAAAAGGTTGCAAAAATTAGGCAACCTGGTCTATCCAACTGTACCTCATACCTCTTTACAACTGAGAGTTTTAAATTTCCTTGTTCTTTTTTCAATTTATGTTGTGAGTCCTTACCATTGATAATAAAAGTTATATTTTAACTGCTAATAGGGACCCCTAAAGGGATTTTTTTGGTCTCAGTGACCAAGTAAGTATTTCGACTCTAGGGGTGCACCAGGGGGCTTCAAATGGGACATGGGTGTCAAAAAAAACAGTCAAGCAAAACCTGCCTTCCAAAAACCGTATGGCATTTCTTTCCTTCTGCACACTGCCGTGTGCCCGTATAGCGGTTTACGACCACATATGGGGTGTTTCTGTAAACTACTGAATCATGGCCATAAATATTGTGTTTGGTTTGGCTGTTAACCCTTGATTTGTAGCTGGAAATAAATTATTAAAATGGAAAATCTGCAAAAAAAGTGAAATTTTTAAATTGTATCTCAATTTTCCATTAATTCTTGTGGAACACCTAATGGGTTAACAAAGTTTGTAAAATCAGTTTTGAATACCTTGCGGGGTGTAGTTTATAGAATGGTGTCATTTTTAGGTGGTTTCTATTATGTAAGCCTTGCAAAGTGACTTCAGACCTGAACTGGTCCCTAAAAATTGGGTTTTTGAAAATGTCTGAAAAATTTCAAGATTTGCTTCTAAACTTCTAAGCCTTGTAACATCCCAAAAAATAAAATATCATTCCCAAAATGATCCAAACATGAAGTAGACATATGGGGAATGTAAAGTAATAACTATTTTTGGAGGTATTACTATGTATTGTTGAAGTAGAGAAATTGAAACTTGGAAATTTGCAAATTGTTCCAAATTTTTGGTAAATTTTGTATTTTTTATGCAAGAAAATTAACTTTTGTGACCCAATTTTAGCAGTGTCATGAAGTACAATATGTGACGAAAAAACAATCTCAGAATGGCCTGTGTAAGTAAAAGTGTTTTAAAGTTATCTGCACTTAAAGTGACACTGGTCAGATTTGCAAAAAATGGCCAAGTCCTTAAGGTGAAATAGGGCTGAGTCCTTAAGGGGTTAAGGCCAGGCCAGTGGGACTTCACATGGCCCCTCCCTGACATGACAACTTGCATTCATGGTGTGCCAATCGGAGGACAGATAAGGCTGCCTCCTTCTGTCTAACCTCTCAGATGCCATGGTTCACTATTGACCACAGCCTCTAATAGGCTAAACTTCCGTGATATATAATCCTGCCAATGAGAGCATAATGCCAGCTGTATAATACAGCTGGCACCTGCAAGCGATGGTGCAGACCCAGCTACTGAACCTGGGCCATCACAGTGCCGTAGTATAGTGTTTCTGAGTGTGAACTCACTACACTCAGTGATGTCATAGTATGTTACCGAATATGAAGGGGTTAAAATAAGAGCTCCTCTACTCTCTAAATATAAAATATATCTATTGGATAATGGATGATCAAAATCATTACGGAGGTTTACAATGATAAATCAGTTGCTGTATGCATTCTATTTGCAGTATATAACAATGACTTTAACTTTCTAAAAAATAAAGTATAATTCTTATTCTGGTCCAGTATTTACAGCGAATTAAGTTACATTTTATTTTTTCAAAGACTCTCACTTTTACTTGAACTTGAAGACAATTTTGGGTGATTATTTGCCATCTGCTGCTTTCAGCATTTCAATTCCCCAGGAGTCCTTTTAGAAAAAAAAACTAAGTCTGAAGTGTGTTGAATGCTCATTCATAGGTAGTGTCAGGAAGCGAATGCCCAGATAATCCCCCAAGCAAAAAGAGACAGGACTGCAACCAACTCTAATTGATTGTGAAATGAATCAGTAAGAAGAGCAAGCGGTCTAGAATCCCATGTGCACCGGAATATGCATGAACGACGTAAGTTTGACTGTTGGGCAGTAAAAATCAAAATATATCGTAAAATTGATCAACATATTGAATTGCAATTAAAAATGAATTTGATGTTTGATGGTCTTTTCCATTTGTTCTGTTTTATAAAATGATCCAACTCGCCTTCCTTTTACAGCTTTTCATTCATAATATATTTATTAAATTCCACCTCCTTATTCCCACTAGCTGGAAGGCAGAAAGCAAGGATTAGGCTACTGCAGTTTCTCCGATGCTGTCAGTTTGCACTGCCAAACTTCAAATATGAACTGTTGCATGTACTGTCACAGATTTTTCTTCTACATCTTAATTTGCAAATGAGGAGCTGACATTTCCCATGCCTCATATTTGCACACAGCTCTACCACATTAAAAGCCGGGGCTGTCAGCAGCTGCTATTATGTTTATTGCTTTTGCAGATATTAGGTAGCCTATTTAAAAAAATATAAAAAATCATCAGATTTTTATTTATAACTGAGATGGTAGTGCGGCAGCAAATCCTCATATTTTATTCAGAAAGGAGCTGTGAAGTATGGGCTTCGTGCATTGCATTTGAAAACTGTTTCATGTCAGATTTTTTAATATCATTTAATCAGCCTGAGCTCTGTTTTCCTGTATAAACTAATGATACAGTATATCATGGTTTAATGTATTCAAAATAAATATACATAACGAGGAAAGTCTAAGTTTAAAAGACTAGTACTGGTGCATTGATGCCCAAGTCTAAAATGTATTTATTTTTGAAAATCGGCAGTTTTCACAGTAGAGGAACAGTGCGGAATTGGTTCCTGGGAGAGTCAGAGATGAAAATCAACCCTCTGGGAGAATTCTGTATTTGGGAGCTTTTCAGATGAAAAGCAAATGTCGGATTGATTAAGATCTCACCCAGTACTGAAAGCTAGCAGCTTCATACTACAATCAAAAATAACAATGTCAAAATCATAAAGAGGGATGCAGGATCAGGAAGCAAAACTTTCTCTAAGAGCATAAAATGACAGGATGAGCATGTTATGATCTGTCAAATTTTACACATGAGCTCCTGCTCAAAGAACAGAAAGGTTTCTGGTGTCACTGATAGGGTGAACTAAATAATATATTTTCATTTTGGTTAAGGCCGAATGCACACTGCCGTGTTTCACGTCCGTGAGCCGTCCGTGGTAACACGGTCTGGATTCAGGCTGAGAGCAGGAGTGCACGGCGTCATGGGTTGCTATGACGCCGTGCGCTTCATGCAGCCGCTGCATTACAGTAATACACTCATACGAGTGTATTACTGTAGTGCAGCGGCGGCATGAAGCGCATGGCGTCATAGCAACCAATGACGCCGTGCACTCCTGCTCTCAGCAGGAATCCAGACCATGTTACCATGGACGGCTCACGGCCGTGTGCATTCGGCCTAAGGGATTGGCTGAAATTAGAACAACTTTTTATATGAACATAGGCTAGTTGGTGTGCTGCATGCAGCCTATCTACTGTATATGTAGTTCAGTCAGTCTACTGTGTCATATGCTACTTGTGCAGGGAGTGGTGGACTTGAGGCCTACGTTGGTAAGGGGCCCACCAGGAGAATCACCTGTTCAACTGTGGGCCAATCCGAGCATAGCAAAAAAAATTTTATTTGTGTAGGAATCTTTTTAATAAAAAAAAGTAATTTTCACCTAATTTACTTTTCCTGACTTCAGCGTGATGACATTGCCACGTGATCATGCTGGCCGCACACAGGGAAGTCATTGCTGATGACTTTTCAGTTGCTGCAGGTCCTTTAGTGGGTTTTCTTTCCTCAAAACAGGACAGTTTCTTCCACAATCAAGTAGATGTAGTGAGTATATATTTATTTTTTTCACTCACTGTTTACCATTGTAATTTATAGCTTCCACTGAACTCAATAGAAGTTATAAAAATATCTTTGCACAACACTGCCTTACATTTATGGCAGGAAAGATAATGAGTTCCATGCTGAGTCGCCTTTCTCCACAAGTCCCATTGCAGTGGGATGATCTGTGCAAAGTTTTAAAACATTTGATTTGGCTAATTGCTGAATTTCGTCAAGAATTTTGATTAATTACAAATGACTTCATAACGAATCACATTCCATTGTATGACACAGGCGCAATGACGAGGAACAGTGATCACACACCCTTCCCCCCCATCATTTAACCCCTCAGATTGCCACATCTGGGAGACACATTCAGCCTATCGGGGGGTTAATCAGCAATTAAAACAAGAAAAAAATATAAACTCACCTCATCCATTTGATCGTGGAGAGGTTGTCGCCGCCCATCTTGATTGAAGAAAACGTGTCAAATGTGGCTCGTGCTGACATGATGACGTCACCACATCATAACGCTGGGTGGGTGCGGTGATGTCATCACTGATGACATCACCGCACCTTGTCAATGTGATGACGTGGTAATGTCACATGTCAGTGTGAGTGAGAATTGGTGCATTTTCTTCAATCAAGATGGGCATGACAGCCTCTCCGTGCTCAAATGGATGAGGTGAGTATGTTTTTTTTTACCGCCATTTCAGGAAAAATTTATTCGTTACCAAGTGCCAGGAAATTCTGATTTGTGGCGAATAAAATTTTTCCTGAAATTCTGCTTTGTTAACTTCAATTTGCTCAACCCTAGTGATCTACTGTACATTCATGGTAAAAATGAATGTGTATGGGGACAAGAAATTGCAGTAGTAATAAAGCTACTTGCAGTGTGATTTAGTTTTAAAACTGGCTACGTGGAAAGCTATAGGAGATCTTATAGGCGACCCAGGCGCAGGAGGTTATTCGGTGGGTGTTTTGAGTTTATCCCATCCGGTACCTCCTGGGTGAAGTGAGTCAAAATAGCTTTTATTTTATTTTAAATTCATGTTATGACCTCATTTGATTAACCTCTAATTGAGTGTTTTAACGTATGTGCTAGTAACTTCAATTTTAATAATCTATTAAAAGTTATATTATATTTTAATATACACTTCTCATCCGAGGGATGGTGGCGCCTCTCAAAGGGGTAAAAATATTTTTGGGTTCTATCTCTTTGCTTATATCCTATCCATTAGGGGACACCCCTGATGTTTTTTTATCCCTGGCAGCCTAATGACACCAAAAATACGGAAATACATAACTTCCACCTTCGTTAATAATTTCACAGGTCCCTCCTCTGGCCCCTTGCTGGATACTCTCAAACTTCTTCTGTAGAAGAATAGAGATTAACCCCCCTTCCTTTTTTATCTCATTTACCTTACGTGGAAAGCACCAATGAATCCAAAATTCAACACTAGTGATATGCTGCTGCAAATCCCAGCACCCCACGCAGTAATGTACAAAGAAAACCGGTCAAGCAAAAATATGTAAAGGTTATAAAATAAAATGACACTTGCAAATGGTTTATATTTAGAAAAGATATAGAATAGGTGCTAATTTCTACAAAATGTATTTAAAAAACGATATTACTATTAAACACCGCTGTTAAGATATAGAAATTCAGTAGAATGTAACACCTGCCTCTTTATTAATGCGTTCCACATTTTGGTTTGTAGCACTTTCATGTCTAAATTAAGTTCACAGTTCATCTACTTGCCATCATAAAGGCCAATGTAATGACAAATGGTCACATTTAGAATACAAGGGAATGGTTTGCTCTCTCTGCCTAACAGACTTGTAGTAATTAGACTCTGAATAGCAGGATAAGATATGCTCACTTAAACTGAACATGCTTTTAAAAATGTGTCCCAGTGACGGTTCCATTTATTTTTATATTGCACTAAAGAATTGAAAAAGACATACAGAACCAATAAGAAACAATGCTATCAGTTAAAATGGCAAAGGGTTTAATAGTTTCTGTTTAAATTTTTGATCTTCTTGGTCTATTGACCATCTGTTAATCTTAGCTGCAATTTACCAGTTGACCTACTTAAAAGATTTATTTCTTTTTCTAAAGTTTCATCTTTACCTAACACACACTGCTCTTTCTCAGATTACACATGTTATTATCACTGTGGAAGGTCATGTGAAATCCATTGCATGGATCAAATGATGCCAAAAATCAATAGTACTTCCTAAATACTTCCACACCCTACTTGGCTCAGTAGGCAAACAGCAAACTTGTTATAGCAATTCTGTTATTTTTTCTATTCCATTGAAAGTCACCTTTGAAAGTTCAGCAAACCTTACTTTCATTTCCTCCAATGTCTCCACTTATTTTTTATTTTATTTTATAGCAAAATAAATCAATAAAATCAATAATATTTTTCCAAGAATATTATAAACTGTACTTTATAATTTTAACATAAAAATAACACTTTAAGTGAGGTTTTTAGGAAAACAAACATCCCTTCAATCTCCTAGACCACCAAATAAATTGACATTGACCCCTTTACCGACCTAGACCAACACAGATGCTGTCAGAAACACCATCACTTCCCTAGACCACAGGGATGCTAATATTAAACCATTCACTGCCCTAGTCTACCAGGGATGCAGACAATAACCTTCACTGTGCTAGACCTAGATGCTGTTTACCACTTGCCTGGATGCTATATGGCCCGATATATATATATATATATATATATATATATATATATATATATCTGCTTTATAGCTTTTATAGCTGATAGTGCTTTATAGTGCTGTATGTTAGTATTCATTTGATTAAGTTATGCATTGTCCAGCTTAGAGGATGCAGCACCAGGTCCCTAACTGTCCCGCTCACAAAAGCTCAGAAGGAACATTGCAATTGATGCAACTGAAAATGATGTGATGGAAATTGCATGGGTAAAGGGTAGGGGTCCAAGCTCAACTTTTTCACCAGGGCCCATGATCCTTTAGCTCGTTTAGCTACAACCCAGGACCCCCCCCCCCCGCCCCTCCGCCCCAACAAAAGTAGGAAATTATGTTTCCCATCTCACTGTGACTGCTGCTCTTTCAATGAACTAAATATTTATTAGCTCTCTTCTGGCCTGTGCTAATTGTCTATACAGTCTGGCAAGCTTGCAGTAGTGCATACATACAGTCATAGTACATTTATGGGATGTCTACTCTGCTATACCCCTCAAGGATGTTCTTGCTCAATATGAAAATTACTCTTGCAATCTCTATTATTACCTTTTTAAACTACATTGTATTATTTCCATTTGATTTTTTTTTTATTATTAGTTTTGCTAATATTGAAATAACAGTAACTTCATACATTTTGTATGTGTTTATTCAACTGTAAAAACATTTACACTTTATACATTATTTTGACTTAATCTAAAATGCATTCATTTATAGTTATCTTTTTTTTACAATATTGGGGCATCAATGAATTCCAAATAGATGATGACAAATAGTATACTAGATATAAAAATTGAATATTGACCTCTAGTTAAACTCAGATGAGGGCAATGGATTGCAATCTGCTGTATGTATGTATATGTATTGTTACTCACCGTCTTGTGATGCCATTGCTTTCCAACAACACTTTGAAGATTTTTTTCAAAGCTACATCTCTGTATAAAAGAATCGTTTCATCTTGAAGATTTCAAATTTCAAAGATGGGTTCAGTTCTGCACAGTACACATATGTGAAGAAAGGGCATTTTTTATATGTTTGTCTCAATAATATCCATTCTTGACAACAAATAACACTGTAATTATGAAGTTCCATTTTGCTTTTATAAACATTGCTAGTCAAAAGGACTATTAAAACAGAGATCAAAGTAAGCTTGAAACATCCTACATATTAAATAATCATGAAAAATTATATAGCACATAATTTTATTATCCTGCTTATCATAAGAACACATGATATGGTTACACAAACATAAAATGTGCTGAAATACTTCTTTTACCAGTTATGGGTTGACAAAAATTGTAAATATGCAGTATAATTTATTTTATACATCTGATTGCATGTAAGACACAGCTTTCCACCTCATGGCTGGTATACATACAGTAACTACACATAATTTGCATGAAAACATTTTGCACATGTGTAATAAATTTAGCATATTTCACAACTAGTGATGAGCAAAGTATACAAAATTTGATTTAGCTTCACCGAATTTCGCCAAGAAATTAAATTTGCTGCAAATTACTAAGTAATAAATTGCATTCCATTGTATGGAGTGGGCACAATGACGGGGAACGGTGATTGCGCCACCCCCATCGCTTAATCCTTCATATGCTGTGTTCAACACTGATCACTGCATCTGAGAGTCACATTCAGCCTATCAGGGGGTTAATCAGGGGTTAAAACAAAACCATACATACTCACCTTATCCATTTCATCACAAAGACGTCGCAACCATCTTGATTGAAGAAAATGCACCAATTCTCTTGCATGCTGATGTTGATAATTCGCCAATATTGATAATTCTCCCCCACTGAGTGGAAATTCAACCCTTGGTGAACTTTATCCCATAAGAATTGATACAGAAAAACTTGATTATTTTGGGGATAGAAATTCTTAACCCTCACTGTACAGATATGGTGCATTGGGAAGTGACTTCCCAACCTGTTCTGCAATAGTATAGTGCTCTGATTGGATTGGCATAGAAGCTCTGTTCCCTAGATCAGCGGAATGGGCCTGGCTGTTACTGATAACTTCAGCGGATTAATCCCTTAGATGCCGTGGCCAATGCTGACCATCATATCTGAGGGGTTTACAGAGCACTCACCCAATCAGTTCTGGGCAATGGCTACTATGGAAGTCTGTGGGCCTCCTAGCTATGGAAGCTTATAAGGCCCAGCCAACAGGCTGAGTCTCAAGTTCAAATGCAGCACAATATATTGTACTGCATTGTAAAAGTGAATAGAACCCCAAAAGTTGAAGTTTCCTAGAGGAACAAAAATAAAAGGTAAAAAAAAAGTGTTTTTTATAAGAATGAAAATATTTAAGTTTCAATTTAAAAATAAAAGTGCCTCTTTCTCCTCGCCAAGCCAATAATAAAAAAATAAAGTTACTGCCATTTCCATAACAACCGCCTCTATAAAAGTATCACATGATTTACCCCAACAGGTGAATGCAGTGAAAAATAAGTAAATAAAATGGTGTCAGAACTTTGCCTTGCCTCACAAAAAGCATATAGAGAAATGAAAGGTCTTATGTACTACAAAATAGTACCAATGAAAATTTCACCTCATCCCACAAAAAATCCACAAGACAATCCCCATAAAAGTAAATAAATATGGCTCTCACAAAATGGCAACACAAAAATGCTCACTAAAAGTGGTAAAACATAACAAAACTATATACAATTGGTATATCTAGTACTGTACTGACCAGCAGAATATTTAACCCCATTTGTCCTGCGTGGTGTATGTCACAATTGCAAAGCTTAAAAAGCAACGTAAGAATTGCTGCCTTTTCTTTATCCTGCTTCCTAAAAAGTAAAATAAAAATGGTCAATGTACTGCAAAATAGTACCAATAATTATGGCAACTCATCCAGCAAATAAAATTAGCCCTTTCTATTGAGAAAAAATAAATAAATAAATAAGGATCTCAGAAATTGGCTGTACTCAGGGGTGCACCTAGCCTTTCTGCTACCTGATGCGAAAACTAAAACGGAGCCGCCCAATGCCAATTTCTTAACCTTACCCCTTTGCCATAATAAAAGCGCTCATTGCCCATGGCCCTTCCACTGCCCCCCTATTGCTCCTACATTATGCTGCCTGAGGCGATCGCCTCACCTGGACTCATTGGTGGTGCACCCCTGGCTGTACTCATACCAGAGGGTGTTCAAAAGTAACATGGCACCCATAAAACAATCTATCAAAATCTGTGCTGTAAAAGCCAAAAGGTGGTCTTTTGCTTATGGCATTTCCGTATTTAGTAGACCCTAACTAACAATTCGAAGGCTTTAGTGTGTTTCAAATGGCACCAGCTAGGCACATATTGGGCACTGAAATAGCACATCTGTGGAAAACTTGCAATTGTCGCTTTGCACAGTTGGCTGCGGAATAATATTTGCAAAATACCTGTGAAGTCAAAACTCTCACTCCACCCCTTAATACCTTAGGGGACGGAGTGTCCAAAATGGGTTAACATCACAGTGGTTTTATTTATGATTTTACCCTAGAGGCTCTACAGATGTCAGCAGAAGCCATTTCAATCACAACATTGGACCTCGAGATTCGCATAGTGTTTTTTTTTTTTACTCCTGAGTAGAGTTGAGCGAACACCTGGATGTTCGGGTTCGAGAAGTTCGGCCGAACATCCCGGAAATGTTCGGGTTCGGGATCCGAACCCGATCCGAACTTCGTCCCGAACCCGAACCCCATTGAAGTCAATGGGGACCCGAACTTTTCGGCACTAAAAAGGCTGTAAAACAGCCCAGGAAAGAGCTAGAGGGCTGCAAAAGGCAGCAACATGTAGGTAAATCCCCTGCAAACAAATGTGGATAGGGAAATGAATTAAAATAAAAATTAAATAAATAAAAATTAACCAAAATCAATTGGAGAGAGGTTCCATAGCAGAGAATCTGGCTTCCCGTCACCCACCACTGGAACAGTCCATTCTCAGATATTTAGACCCGGCACCCAGGCAGAGGAGAGAGGTCCCGTAACAGAGAATCTGTCTTCATGTCAGCAGAGAATTAGTCTGCATGTCATAGCAGAGAATGAGGCTTCACGTCAGCCACCACTGCAACAGTCCATTGGCATATATTTAGGCCCAGCACCCAGGCAGAGGAGGGAGGTCCCGTAACAGAGAATCTGTCTTCATGTCAGCAGAGAATTAGTCTGCATGTCATAGCAGAGAATGAGGCTTCACGTCAGCCACCACTGCAACAGTCCATTGGCATATATTTAGGCCCAGCACACACACAGGCAGAGGAGAGAGGTCCCGTAACAGAGAATCTGGCTTCATGTCAGCAGAGAATCAGTCTGCATGTCATAGCAGAGAATGAGGCTTCACGTCAGCCACCACTGCAACAGTCCATTGGCATATATTTAGGCCCAGCACACACACAGGCAGAGGAGAGAGGTCCCGTAACAGAGAATCTGGCTTCATGTCAGCAGAGAATCAGTCTGCATGTCATAGCAGAGAATGAGGCTTCACGTCAGCCACCACTGCAACAGTCCATTGGCATATATTTAGGCCCAGCACCCAGGCAGAGGAGGGAGGTCCCGTAACAGAGAATCTGTCTTCATGTCAGCAGAGAATTAGTCTGCATGTCATAGCAGAGAATGAGGCTTCACGTCACCCACCACTGCAACAGTCCATTGGCATATATTTAGGCCTAGCACACAGGCAGAGCAGAGAGGTCCCGTAACAGACAATCTGGCTTCATGACAGCAGAGAATCAGTCTGCATGTCATAGCAGAGAATGAGGCTTCACGTCACCCACCACTGCAACAGTCCATTGGCATATATTTAGGCCTAGCACACAGGCAGAGCAGAGAGGTCCCGTAACAGACAATCTGGCTTCATGTCAGCAGAGAATCAGTCTGCATGTCATAGCAGAGAATGAGGCTTCACGTCACCCACCACTGCAACAGTCCATTGGCATATATTTAGGCCTAGCACACAGGCAGAGCAGAGAGGTCCCGTAACAGACAATCTGGCTTCATGACAGCAGAGAATCAGTCTGCATGTCATAGCAGAGAATGAGGCTTCACGTCACCCACCACTGCAACAGTCCATTGGCATATATTTAGGCCTAGCACACAGGCAGAGCAGAGAGGTCCCGTAACAGACAATCTGGCTTCATGTCAGCAGAGAATCAGTCTGCATGTCATAGCAGAGAATGAGGCTTCACGTCACCCACCACTGCAACAGTCCATTGGCATATATTTAGGCCTAGCACACAGGCAGAGCAGAGAGGTCCCGTAACAGACGATCTGGCTTCATGTCAGCAGAGAATCAGTCTGCATGTCATAGCAGAGAATCAGGCTTCACGTCAGCCACCACTGCAACAGTCCATGGTCATAAATTTAGGCCCAGCACCCAGGCAGAGGAGAGAGGTCCCGTAACAGACAATCTGGCTTCATGTCAGCAGAGAATTAGTCTGCATGTCATAGCAGAGAATCAGGCTTCATGTCAGCCACCACTGCAACAGTCCATTGGCATATATTTAGGCCTAGCACACAGGCAGAGGAGAGGTTCATTCAACTTTGGGTAGCATCGCAATATAATGGTAAAATGAAAATAAAAATAGGATTGAATGAGGAAGTGCCCTGGAGTCCAATAATATATGGTTATGGGGAGGTAGTTAATGTCTAATCTGGACAAGGGACGGACAGGTCCTGTGGGATCCATGCCTGGTTCATTTTTATGAACGTCAGCTTGTCCACATTGGCTGTAGACAGGCGGCTGCGTTTGTCTGTAATGACGCCCCCTGCCGTGCTGAATACACGTTCAGACAAAACGCTGGCTGCCGGGCAGGCCAGCACCTCCAAGGCATAAAAGGCTAGCTCTGGCCACGTGGACAATTTAGAGACCCAGAAGTTGAATGGGGCCGAACCATCAGTCAGTACGTGGAGGGGTGTGCACACGTACTGTTCCACCATGTTAGTGAAATGTTGCCTCCTGCTAACACGTTGCGTATCAGGTGGTGGTGCAGTTAGCTGTGGCGTGTTGACAAAAGTTTTCCACATCTCTGCCATGCTAACCCTGCCCTCAGAGGAGCTGGCCGTGACACAGCTGCCTTGGCGACCTCTTGCTCCTCCTCTGCCTTGGCCTTGGGCTTCCACTTGTTCCCCTGTGACATTTGGGAATGCTCTCAGTAGCGCGTCTACCAACGTGCGCTTGTACTCGCGCATCTTCCTATCACGCTCCAGTGCAGGAAGTAAGGTGGGCACATTGTCTTTGTAGCGTGGATCCAGCAGGGTGGCAACCCAGTAGTCCGCACAGGTTAAAATGTGGGCAACTCTGCTGTCGTTGCGCAGGCACTGCAGCATGTAGTCGCTCATGTGTGCCAGGCTGCCCAGGGGTAAGGACAAGCTGTCCTCTGTGGGAGGCGTATCGTCATCGTCCTGCCTTTCCCCCCAGCCACGCACCAGTGATGGACCCGAGCTGCGTTGGGTGCCACCCCGCTGTGACCATGCTTCATCCTCATCCTCCTCCACCTCCTCCTCATCCTCGTCCTCCTCGTCCTCCAGTAGTGGGCCCTGGCTGGCCACATTTGTACCTGGCCTCTGCTGTTGCAAAAAACCTCCCTCTGAGTCACTTCGAAGAGACTGGCCTGAAAGTGCTAAAAATGACCCCTCTTCCTCATCCTCCTCCTCCTCCTCCTGGGCCACCTCCTGTTCCATCATCGCCCTAAGTGTTTTCTCAAGGAGACATAGAAGTGGTATTGTAACGCTGATAACGGTGTCATCGCCACTGGCCATGTTGGTGGAGTACTCGAAACAGCGCAACAGGGCACACAGGTCTCGCATGGAGGCCCAGTCATTGGTGGTGAAGTGGTGCTGTTCTGTAGTGCGACTGACCCGTGCGTGCTGCAGCTGAAACTCCACTATGGCCTGCTGCTGCTCGCACAGTCTGTCCAGCATGTGCAAGGTGGAGTTCCACCTGGTGGGCACGTCGCATATGAGGCGGTGAGCGGGAAGGCCGAAGTTACGCTGTAGCGCAGACAGGCGAGCAGCGGCAGGATGTGAACGCCGGAAGCGCGAACAGACGGCCCGCACTTTATGCAGCAGCTCTGACATGTCGGGGTAGTTGTGAATGAACTTCTGCACCACCAAATTCAGCACATGCGCCAAGCAAGGGATGTGCGTCAAATTGGCTAGTCCCAGAGCTGCAACGAGATTTCGCCCATTATCACACACCACCAGGCCGGGCTTGAGGCTCACCGGCAGCAACCACTCGTCGGTCTGTTGTTCAATACCCCGCCACAACTCCTGTGCGGTGTGGGGCCTGTCCCCCAAACATATGAGTTTCAGAATGGCCTGCTGACGTTTACCCCGGGCTGTGCTGAAGTTGGTGGTGAAGGTGTGTGGCTGACTGGATGAGCAGGTGGAAGAAGAGGAGGAGGAAGCCGAGAAGGAGGAGGTGGCAACAGGAGGCAAAGAATGTTGCCCTGCGATCCTTGGCGGCGGCAGGACGTGCGCCAAACAGCTCTCCGCCTGGGGCCCAGCTGCCACTACATTTACCCAGTGTGCAGTTAGGGAGATATAGCGTCCCTGGCCGTGCTTACTGGTCCACGTATCTGTGGTTAGGTGGACCTTGCTACAGATGGCGTTGCGCAGTGCACACTTGATTTTATCGGATACTTGGTTGTGCAGGGAAGGCACGGCTCTCTTGGAGAAGTAGTGCCGGCTGGGAACAACATACTGTGGGACAGCAAGCGACATGAGCTGTTTGAAGCTGTCTGTGTCCACCAGCCTAAATGACAGCATTTCATAGGCCAGTAGTTTAGAAATGCTGGCATTCAGGGCCAGGGATCGAGGGTGGCTAGGTGGGAATTTACGCTTTCTATCAAATGTTTGTGAGATGGAGAGCTGAACGCTGGCGTGTGACATGGTTGAGACGCTTGGTGACGGAGGTGGTGGTGGTGGTGTTGGTGGTACATCCCCTGTTTGCTGGGCGGCAGGTGCCAACGTTCCTCCAGAGGCGGAGGAAGAGGCCGAGGCGGCAGCAGCAGAATAGGCCGAGGCGGCAGCAGCAGAAGAGGTAGCAGGGGGAGCCTGAGTGACTTCCTTGGTTTTAAGGTGTTTACTCCACTGCAGTTCATGCTTTGCATGCAGGTGCCTGGTCATGCAGGTTGTGCTCAGGTTCAGAACGTTAATGCCTCGCTTCAGGCTCTGATGGCACAGCGTGCAAACCACTCGGGTCTTGTCGTCAGCACATTGTTTGAAGAAGTGCCATGCCAGGGAACTCCTTGAAGCTGCCTTTGGGGTGCTCGGTCCCAGATGGCGGCGGTCAGTAGCAGGCGGAGTCTCTTGGCGGCGGGTGTTCTGCTTTTGCCCACTGCTCCCTCTTTTGCTACGCTGTTGGCTCGGTCTCACCACTGCCTCTTCCTCCGAACTGTGAAAGTCAGTGGCACGACCTTCATTCCATGTGGGGTCTAGGACCTCATCGTCCCCTGCATCGTCTTCCACCCAGTCTTGATCCCTGACCTCCTGTTCAGTCTGCACACTGCAGAAAGACGCAGCAGTTGGCACCTGTGTTTCGTCATCATCAGAGACATGCTGAGGTGGTATTCCCATGTCCTCATCATCAGGAAACATAAGTGGTTGTGCGTCAGTGCATTCTATGTCTTTCACCGCTGGGGAAGGGCTAGGTGGATGCCCTTGGGAAACCCTGCCAGCGGAGTCTTCAAACAGCATAAGAGACTGCTGCATAACTTGAGGCTGAGACAGTTTCCCTGGTATGCATGGGGGTGATGTGACAGACTGATGGGGTTGGTTTTCAGGCGCCATCTGTGCGCTTTCTGCAGAAGACTGGGTGGGAGATAATGTGAACGTGCTGGATCCACTGTCGGCCACCCAATTGACTAATGCCTGTACCTGCTCAGGCCTTACCATCCTTAGAACGGCATTGGGCCCCACCATATATCGCTGTAAATTCTGGCGGCTACTGGGACCTGAGGTAGTTGGTACACTAGGACGTGTGGATGTGGCAGAACGGCCACGTCCTCTCCCAGCACCAGAGGGTCCACTAACACCACCACGACCATGTCCACGTCCGCGTCCCTTACTAGATGTTTTTCTCATTGTTATGGTTCACCACAACAACAAATATATTATTTGGCCCAATGTATTGTATTCAAATTCAGCGGGATATAAATTTGAGGCCTAGTATTTAGGCGCTGGGTGACCGGTATGGATTTAGTGACAGAATTAGACTTGGAAATGCACAGAAGCGTGTGTGTGAAGTTATTCTGAATGACCCTATGTGCACCTTCAATATTATATACCCTTTTAGGGATAGATTTCAAATAGCTCTGATATAGCAGAAACCACTAAATTATGAAATTGCTAAATTGGGAATTGTACTTCAACCCAGAACAAAAAATGTGCTTTGACGGACACTAAATATCTTGCCCAGCAACAACAGTACAGTGGTGGGTAACGAGAGATTTAGAGGGATTTAAATTTGAGGCCTAGTATTTAGGCGCTGGGTCACCGGTATGGATTTAGTGACAGAATTAGACTTGGAAATGCACAGAAGCGTGTGTGTGAAGTTATTCTGAATGACCCTATGTGCACCTTCAATATTATATACCCTTTTAGGGATAGATTTCAAATAGCTCTGATATAGCAGAAACCACTAAATTATGAAATTGCTAAATTGGGAATTGTACTTCAACCCAGAACAAAAATGTGCTTTGACGGACACTAAATATCTTGCCCAGCAACAACAGTACAGTGGTGGGTAACGAGAGATTTAGAGGGATTTAAATTTGAGGCCTAGTATTTAGGCGCTGGGTCACCGGTATGGATTTAGTGACAGAATTAGACTTGGAAATGCACAGAAGCGTGTGTGTGAAGTTATTCTGAATGACCCTATGTGCACCTTCAATATTATATACCCTTTTAGGGATAGATTTCAAATAGCTCTGATATAGCAGAAACCACTAAATTATGAAATTGCTAAATTGGGAATTGTACTTCAACCCAGAACAAAAAATGTGCTTTGACGGACACTAAATATCTTGCCCAGCAACAACAGTACAGTGGTGGGTAACGAGAGATTTAGAGGGATTTAAATTTGAGGCCTAGTATTTAGGCGCTGGGTCACCGGTATGGATTTAGTGACAGAATTAGACTTGGAAATGCACAGAAGCGTGTGTGTGAAGTTATTCTGAATGACCCTATGTGCACCTTCAATATTATATACCCTTTTAGGGATAGATTTCAAATAGCTCTGATATAGCAGAAACCACTAAATTATGAAATTGCTAAATTGGGAATTGTACTTCAACCCAGAACAAAAAATGTGCTTTGACGGACACTAAATATCTTGCCCAGCAACAACAGTACAGTGGTGGGTAACGAGAGATTTAGAGGGATTTAAATTTGAGGCCTAGTATTTAGGCGCTGGGTCACCGGTATGGATTTAGTGACAGAATTAGACTTGGAAATGCACAGAAGCGTGTGTGTGAAGTTATTCTGAATGACCCTATGTGCACCTTCAATATTATATACCCTTTTAGGGATAGATTTCAAATAGCTCTGATATAGCAGAAACCACTAAATTATGAAATTGCTAAATTGGGAATTGTACTTCAACCCAGAACAAAAAATGTGCTTTGACGGACACTAAATATCTTGCCCAGCAACAACAGTACACCGGTGGGTAACGAGAGATTTAGAGGGAATTAAATTTGAGGCCTAGTATTTAGGCGCTGGGTCACCGGTATGGATTTAGTGACAGAATTAGACTTGGAAATACACAGTAGCGGGTGTGTGTGAAGTTATTCTGAATGACCCTATGTGCACCTTCAATATTATATACCCTTTTAGGGATAGATTTCAAATAGCTCTGATATAGCAGAAACCACTAAATTATGAAATTGCTAAATTGGGAATTGTACTTCAACCCAGAACAAAAAATGTGCTTTGACGGACACTAAATATCTTGCCCAGCAACAACAGTACACCGGTGGGTAACGAGAGATTTAGAGGGAATTAAATTTGAGGCCTAGTATTTAGGCGCTGGGTCACCGGTATGGATTTAGTGACAGAATTAGACTTGGAAATACACAGTAGCGGGTGTGTGTGAAGTTATTCTGAATGACCCTATGTGCACCTTCAATATTATATACCCTTTTAGGGATAGATTTCAAATAGCTCTGATATAGCAGAAACCACTAAATTATGAAATTGCTAAATTGGGAATTGTACTTCAACCCAGAACAAAAAATGTGCTTTGACGGACACTAAATATCTTGCCCAGCAACAACAGTACAGCGGTGGGTAACGAGAGATTTAGAGGGAATTAAATTTGAGGCCTAGTATTTAGGCGCTGGGTCACCGGTATGGATTTAGTGACAGAATTAGACTTGGAAATGCACAGAAGCGTGTGTGTGAAGTTATTCTGAATGACCCTATGTGCACCTTCAATATTATATACCCTTTTTGGGATAGATTTCAAATAGCTCTGATATAGCAGGAACCACTAAATTATGAAATTGCTAAATTGGGAATTGTACTTCAACCCAGAACAAAAAATGTGCTTTGACGGGCACTAAATAACTTTCCCAGCTACAACAGGACAACGGTAACGAGAGATTTAGAGGGATTTAAATTTGAGGCCTAGTATTTAGGCGCTGGGTGACAGGTATGGGTTTAGTGACAGAATTAGACTTGGAAATACACAGTAGCGGGTGTGTGTGAAGTTATTCTGAATGACCCTATGTGCACCTTCAATATTATATACCCTTTTAGGGATAGATTTCAAATAGCTCTGATATAGCAGAAACCACTAAATTATGAAATTGCTAAATTGGGAATTGTACTTCAACCCAGAACAAAAAATGTGCTTTGACGGACACTAAATATCTTGCCCAGCAACAACAGTACAGCGGTGGGTAACGAGAGATTTAGAGGGAATTAAATTTGAGGCCTAGTATTTAGGCGCTGGGTCACCGGTATGGATTTAGTGACAGAATTAAACTTGGAAATACACAGTAGCGGGTGTGTGTGAAGTTATTCTGAATGACCCTATGTGCACCTTCAATATTATATACCCTTTTTGGGATAGATTTCAAATAGCTCTGATATAGCAGGAACCACTAAATTATGAAATTGCTAAATTGGGAATTGTACTTCAACCCAGAACAAAAAATGTGCTTTGACGGGCACTAAATAACTTTCCCAGCTACAACAGGACAACGGTAACGAGAGATTTAGAGGGATTTAAATTTGAGGCCTAGTATTTAGGCGCTGGGTGACAGGTATGGGTTTAGTGACAGAATTAGACTTGGAAATACACAGTAGCGGGTGTGTGTGAAGTTATTCTGAATGACCCTATGTGCACCTTCAATATTATATACCCTTTTTGGGATAGATTTCAAATAGCTCTGATATAGCAGAAACCACTAAATTATGAAATTGCTAAATTGGGAATTGTACTTCAACCCAGAACAAAAAATGTGCTTTGACGGACACTAAATATCTTGCCCAGCAACAACAGTACAGCGGTGGGTAACGAGAGATTTAGAGGGAATTAAATTTGAGGCCTAGTATTTAGGCGCTGGGTCACCGGTATGGATTTAGTGACAGAATTAGACTTGGAAATACACAGTAGCGGGTGTGTGTGAAGTTACTCTGAATGACCCTATGTGCACCTTCAATATTATATACCCTTTTTGGGATAGATTTCAAAGAGCTCTGATATAGCAGGAACCACTAAATTATGAAATTGCTAAATTGGGAATTGTATTTCAACCCAGAACAAGAAATGTGCTTGAACGGACACTAAATAACTCGCCCAGCTACAGCACTAGGGACAGATTTAGCTGGATATAAATTTGAGGCCTAGTATTTAGGCGCTGGGTGACCGGTATGGATTTAGTGACAGAATTAGACTGGGATATGGCCAAAAAATGAACAGACTATTGCTGGTTAAATGCACTTGGTGTGACAGCTTCACCCTGATGTAGGCTTTAGCCAAAAAACAACCACACCATTGAGGGTTAAATGCACTTGGTGACAGGCGCAGCTTGCCCCTGATTTTGTATATGGCCAAAAAATGAACAGACTATTGCTGGTTAAATGCACTTGGTGTGACAGCTTCACCCTGATGTAGGCTTTAGCCAAAAAACAACCACACCATTGAGGGTTAAATGCACTTGGTGACAGGCGCAGCTTGCCCCTGATTTTGTATATGGCCAAAAAATGAACAGACTATTGCTGGTTAAATGCACTTGGTGTGACAGCTTCACCCTGATGTAGGCTTTAGCCAAAAAACAACCACACCATTGAGGGTTAAATGCACTTGGTGACAGGCGCAGCTTGCCCCTGATTTTGTATATGGCCAAAAAATGAACAGACTATTGCTGGTTAAATGCACTTGGTGTGACAGCTTCACCCTGATGTAGGCTTTAGCCAAAAAACAACCACACCATTGAGGGTTAAATGCACTTGGTCGCAGCTTGTGCTGGCGCACCACAAGACACAAAATGGCCGCCGATCACCCCAGAAAAATGAGACTGACAAACGGTCTGTGCAGCCTAAAAACAGTGAGCAATTGAGGATCAGCAGCTCAATGATCCACAGCTGCAGATCGATCAGTTAATCAAGTCCTTTGGAGGAGTTAATCTGCCTAATCTCGCCCTACTGTCGCAGCCGCAACCTCTCCCTACGCTAATCAGAGCAGAGTGACGGGCGGCGCTATGTGACTCCAGCTTAAATAGAGGCTGGGTCACATGGTGCTCTGGCCAATCACAGCCATGCCAATAGTAGGCATGGCTGTGATGGCCTCTTGGGGCAAGTAGTATGACGCTTGTTGATTGGCTGCTTTGCAGCCTTTCAAAAAGCGCCAAGAAAGCGTCACAAAAGCGCGAAGAAAGCGACGAACACCGAACCCGAACCCGGACTTTTACGAAAATGTCCGGGTTCGGGTCCGTGTCACGGACACCCCAAAATTCGGTACGAACCCGAACTATACAGTTCGAGTTCGCTCATCCCTACTCCTGAGCCCTGTCATATATTCAATTAAAAGAATAGGGCCACTGTAGAGTGTATCTAAAACCAGGAAGCACAGCATAGTAATAAAAAGGCTGAATTTTCACACTGGTACATGATAGGCCCAAGATATTATAAAATCGCATATCAGTGGGGTGGGGGAATCACAATTTTCACTTTGCACCTGCATCTGCTGTGTGTTAATTTGAGCAAAACTCCTGTGGGGTCAAAATGCTTACTACATACACCTTTTGGCAAATTCTGTGAGAAGGGCAGTTTCTATGGGGCCACTTTTTGGATTCTTTTTTTTATTTCACCTCAGAGCCTCTGCAGTTGTTGTTCAGTGCTGTATATATCACCAAACTAAGTATGAAATACACATGGTGCTCTTTCTCTTCTGAACCCTGCAGTTTGCCTAAACAGCAATTTATGACCATAGAGGGGGTGTTGTCGTACTTACTTTTTCACCTGTTACCACTTAAAATTAAACATTTGAAGCTAAAACTACATATAATTGAAATAAAATCATTTTTTTTCATGTCCAAATTTTAAACAATTCTATGAATGCCTACTGGGTCAAAGTGCTCACTACACCCCTTGAAAAATTCCCTGGTGTACTGTAGATTCCAAAATCAGGTCATGTTTTGGGAGCTACCACAGCACAGATGACTTCAACTACCAAGCTCACATGCAGCAGGTCAGCTAGTTTCATAGGTAAAAATCTGATAGATGCCCTTGTGGAATACTTAAAGTGTTACAAAGTTTTTAAAATCAGTTTTGAATAATTGGAGGGGTGTAGTTTCAATTGTATAAACCCCTCAAAGTTACTTCAAAACTGAATTGGTCCATAAAAAGTCAGTATTGGAAACATTCTAAGCCTTCTAATGTCTTAAACAATAACTGACATTTAGAAAATTATGCCATCAGCAGACAAATGGTGAATGTTAATTAGTAACTATTTTATGAGGTATTATTATCTATCTTAAAAGCAGAGTGATTCAACTATAAAAAATTTTTTTTTTCAAATTTTCTCTAAAATTTGTTTTGTGTGTATATATATATGTATATATATATATATATATATATATATATATATATATATATATATATACATATACAGTCCTGATCAAAAGTTTAAGACCACTTGAAAAATGGTAAAAATCATATTTAGCATGGCTGGATATTAACAAGGTTCCAAGTAGAGCTTCAACATGCAACAAGAAGAAATGGGAGTGAGACAAAACATTTTTTGAGCATTCAATTTAATGAAAACAACGAATAAACTGAAACAGGCTGTGTTTCAGCTGATCAAAAGTTTAGGACCACACCTCCAAAAAAAAACTAAACCCCCCAAAACAGAAATCCAACTTCCAAACATGAACTCAGTAATGAGTAGCTCCGCCGTTATTGTTTATCACTTCAAAAATTCATTTCGGCATGCTTGATGCAAGCGTTTCCATGAGGTGAGTGGGAAGATTTCTCCAAGTGGTAAAGACGGCCGCACGAAGGCCATCTACTGTCTGGAACTGTTGTCCATTTTTGTAAACTTCCCTTGCCATCCATCCCCAAAGGTTCTCAATTGGATTTAGATCAGGGGAACACACAGGATGGGCCAAAAGAGTGATGGTATTCTCCTGGAGGAAGTCCCTTGTCCTGCGGGCATTGTGTACTGTAGCGTTGCCTGTTGAAAAACCCAGTCGTTACCACACAGACGAGGGCCCTCAGTCATGAGGAATGCTCTCTGCAACATCTGGACATAGCCAGCAGCCATTTGACGCCCCTGTACTTCCTGAAGCTCCATTGTTCCACTGAAGGAAAAAGCACCCCAGACCATTATGGCGCCCCCTCCACTGTGGCGCATAGAAAACATCTCAGGTTGGATCTGCTTGTCATGCCAGTAATGTTGGAAACCATCAGGACCATCAAGGTTACATTTTTTCTCATCAAAGAATAAAACTTTCTTCTATTTTTGAATGTCCCATGTTTGGTTCTCTCTTGCAAAGTCCAAACGAGCAGTTCTGTGGCGTTCAAGGAGACGAGGTCTTTGAAGATGTTTTTTGTTTTTGAAGCCCTTCAGTCTCAGATGCCGTCTGATGGTTATGGGGCTACAGTCAGCACCAGTAAGGGCCTTAATTTGGGTCGAGGATCGTCCAGTGTCTTGACAGACAGCCAATTGGATCCTCCGGCTCAGTGCTGATGAAATTTTTTTGGGTCTTCCACTTGACTTTTTTGTTCCATAACCCTCAGGATCATTAAAAATTCCAAATGACTGTCTTACTGCGTCCCACCTCAGCAGCGATGGTGCGCTGTGAGAGACCCTGCTTATGCAGTTCAACAACACGACCATGTTCAAAAAGGGAGAGTTTTTTTTGCCTTTGCCATCACAACGTGTGACTACCTGACAGAAAATGACAATGAATCCACATCTTTGCACAGATTTGGCCTAAAATTTGGGTCTAAAAGCTGTTTCAGTTTATTCGTTGTTTTCATTAAATTGAATGCTCAAAAAATGTTTTGTCTCACTCCCATTTCTTCTTGTTGCATGTTGAATCTCTACTTAGAATCTTGTTAAGATCCAGCCATGCTAAATAAAAAATTTTGCAATTTTTTAAGTGGTCTTAAACTTTTGATCAGGACTGTATATATACAATATTTTGAGAATTTTTGTTGGAATTAGTGAAAGCATTCCAAAGTTATTACCACATAAGGTAACACCCTTCAGAATTGCAAAATCAGGCAAGGTCTGGAAAGTGAAAAATTGCAGGGTCAGAAACAGGTTAAAACACTGGCCCCTGTTTACTACTTAAAGGTCAAAGCACAGTCTGTCCCAATAAAGGCCCCGTCCTCCACTAATAAAATTTTAAGCTTAACTTTCATTAACCCCTTAATGACCAAGTCTCTTTTAGCCTTAAAGGAATGGTGTAGTGCCATAATTTTGATGACCTATCCTCAGGATATTGAAGAGAAAACTTTTTGGCACTCTTTGTAGGTACGCTACTGGAAGTCGGGTTCCCACCCCGTGAAATCAAGAAGAATGCAAACTCCAGTTTATGCGATTTGATGAGTAGTATTTAACCCCTTAAGGACTCTTGCCCTGGACGGACATTTTTTGCAAATCTGACCAGTGTCACTTTAAGTGCTGATAACTTTAAAACGCTTTTACTTATCCAGGCCATTCTGATATAGTTTTTTTCGTCACATATTGTACTTCATGACACTGGTAAAATGAATTTTTAAAAAAATCCTTTTTATTTATAAAAAAATACCAAATTTACCCAAAGTTTGTAAAAAATAGCAAATTTCCAAGTTTCAATTTCTCTACTTCTATAATACATAGTAATAACTCCAAAAATAGTTATTACTTTACATTTCCCATATGACTACTTCATGTTTGGATCATTTTGGGAATTATATTTTATTTTTTGGGGATGTTACAAGGCTTAGAAGTTTAGAAGCAAATCTTGAAATTTTTCAGAAATTTTCAAAAACCCAATTTTTAGGGACCAGTTCAGGTCTGAAGTCACTTTGCGAGGCTTACATAATAGAAACCACCCTAAAATGACCCCATTCTATAGACTACACCTCTCAAGGTATTCAAGACAGATTTTACAAACGTCGTTAAACCTTTAGGTGTTCCACAAGAATTAATGGAAAATAGAGATACAATTTCAAAATTTCACTTTTTTAGCAGATTTTCCATTTTAATATTTTTTTTTCCAGTTACAAAGCAAGGGTTAACAGCCAAACCAAACTCAATATTTATGGCCCTGATTCTGTAGTTTACAGAAACACCCCATATGTGGTCGTAAACCGCTGTACGGGCACACGGCAGGGTGCAGAAGGAAAGGAATGCCATACTGTTTTTGGAAGGCAGGTTTTGCTGGACTGTTTTTTTTTTCACACCATGTCCCAATTGAAGCCCCCCTGATGCCCCCTTAGAGTAGAAACTCCAAAAGAGTGACCCCATTTTAGAAACTACGGGATAGGGTGGCAGTATTGTTGGTACTAGTTTAGGTTACATATGATTTTTGGTTGCTCTATATTACACTTTTTGTGAGGGAAGGTAACAAGAAATATCTGTTTTGGCACCGTTTTTATTATTTAAAATATTTATCTGACAGGTTAGATCATGTGATATTTATATAGACCAGGTTGTCACGGATGCGGCGATACCTAAAATGTATAATTTTTCTTATTTATATTTATGTAAGTTTTACACAATGATTTCATTTTTGAAGCAAAAAAACCCATCATGTTTTAGTGTCTCCATATTCTGAGAGCCATAGTTTTTTGGCGATTATCTTAGGTAGGGTCTCATTTTTTGTGGGATGAGATGACAGTTTGATTGGCACTATTTTAGCGTGGATATGAATTTTTGATAGCTTGCTATTAAACTTTTTGCGATGTAAGGTGACAAAAAATTGTTTATTTAGCACAGTTTTTATTTTTTACGGTGTTCATTTGAGGGGTTAGGTCATGTGATATGTGATATGTTTATAGAGCCGGTCGATACGGACGCGGTAATACCTAATATGTATACTTTCCCCAATATTTTTTACCAATTTTTTTAAACTTTATTTGGGGAAAATGACATTTTTGTTTATTTTTACTTGAAACTTCAAATTTTTTGGGGGAAAATCTTTGAAGTCATATTGTGAGGCTTAGATAATAGAAACCTCCCAAATATGACCCCATTTTAGAAACTTCACCCCTAAAGGTATTCAAAACTGTTTTTACAAACTTTGTTAACCCTTTAGGTCTTCCACAAGCCTTCATGGCAAATGGACATAACATTTTAGAATTTAGATTTTTTGGAAAATTTTCCAATATAATCATTTTTTTCCAGGAATAAAACAAGGGTTAACTGCCAAACAAAACTCAATATGGGTTGCCCTGATTCTGTAGTTTGCAGAAACACCCCGTATGTGGTTGTAAACTACTGTTTGGCCAAACAGGAGGGACATAGAAGTAGGGGAACACCATATGGGTTTTGCAAGGCAGATTTTGCAGGACTGGTTTTGTTTATACCATGTCCCATTTGAAGCCCCCTGTTGCACCCCTAGAATAGAAATTTCAAAAAAGTGACTCCATCTAAGAAAGTACACCCCTCAAGGTATTCAAAACTTGGTTTACAAACTTTGTTAACCCTTTAGGTGTTCCACAAGAGTTAATGGCAGATGGAGAAACAATTTAGAGATGTCTATTTTTTGGAACATTTTCCATTTGAACCCTTACTTTATTACTGGAAAAAATGGGTTAACAGCCAAACAATACTCAAAATGGGTTGCCCTGATTCTGTAGTTTGCATAAACACCCCATATGTGGTCGTGAACTACTATTTGACTAAACGGCAGGACATAGAAGAAGGGGAACGCCATATGGTTTTTGGAAGGCAGATTTTGCTGGACTGGTTTATTTACACCATGTACCCTTGATGCACCCCTAGAGTAGAAACTCCATAAAAGTGACCCCATCTAGGAAACTACAGGATAAGGTGGTTGTTGTTTTGGGACTATTTTAGGGGTAAATATGATTTTTGGTTGCTCTATATTACACTTTCTTGAGGCAAGGTAACAAAAAATGTAAATTCTAAAATTGTTTCTACATTCGCAATTTAGTTTTGTGGAAAACCTAAAGGGTTAACATAGTTTGTAAAGTAACTTTTGAATACCTTGAGGGGTGTAGTTTCTTAGATGGGGTCACTTTTTTGGAGTTTCTAGTCTAGGCTACACCAGGGGCGGCTTCAAATGGGACATGGTATAAATAAAACCAGTCCTGCAAAATCTGCCTTGCAAAACCCATATGGTGTTCCCCTACTTCTATGTCCTCCCGTTTGGCCAAACAGTAGTTTACGACCACATATGGGGTGTTTCTGCAAACTACAGAATCAGGGCAACCCATATTGAGTTTTGTTTGGCAGTTAACCCTTGTTTTATTCCTGGAAAAAATTGATTATATTGAAACATTTTCCAAAAAATAGACATTTCTAAATTGTTTCTCTATCTGCCATTAACTCTTATGGAACACCTAAAGAGTTAACAAAGTTTGTAAACCCAGTTTTGAATACCTTGAGGGGTGTACTTTCATAGATGGAGTCACTTTTTTGAAATTTCTATTCTAGGGGTGCAACGGGGGCTTCAAATGGGACATGGTATAAACAAAACCAGTCCTGCAAAATCTGCCTTGCAAAACCCATATGGTGTTCCCCTCCTTCTATGTCCTCCCTTTTGGCCAAACAGTAGTTTACGACCACATATGGGGTGTTTCTGCAAACTACAGAATCAGGGCAATAAATATTTAGTTTTGTTTGGCTGTTAACTCTTGCTTTATTACCAGAAAAAAAGGATTAAAATGGAAATTTTGCCCAAAAATGGGTGTTTTGGCACCGTTTTTATTTTATATTTTTAACGCTGTTCATCTGAGGGGTTTGGTCAAATGTTATTTTTATAGCGACGACTTTTACGCATGCGACGATGCCCAATATGTATGGCTCTCAGACTTTGAAGATACTAAGCAGACATCCTAAAACTGCGGCCCTCCAGATGTTGTAAAACTACAATTCCCACTATGCCCTGCTGATGGCTGTAGGTTGTCAGGGCATGCTGGGAGTTATAGTTTTACAACATCTGGAGGGCTGCAGTTTGAGGATGCCTGCACTAAAACAAATATTTTTTTGGGCAAAAAAAAAATTGTTTCTGTGTCTCCAAAGTCTGAGAGCCATAGTTTTTTATGTTCTCTAGTGGACTGTTGGGGATTATAAAAATGTAGTACTCCATGGAAGTGTGATACTCCCTGAAGCAATCGATAACGCAGAGGCCCGGATGATCGGGGCAAATGTCACACTGAGAGGTGGTGTCCTTCCGTATCCCCCTCTTGTGACACACTCTGCATCTTTTTTGGGTTCGTTCCTTCTTTCCAGTATGGTGGTGGTGGTGGTGGTGGGGGAAGGGGGGTTGGGTCTGAAAGATGGAACAAAGAAAGTTTAGATAAAAGTTCTTTATTTTTTCCTAACTAACTTTTCCCTTCTTTCCCTGCCTAACGGTGCCTCAACCCTCACTGACCCTAACCTACCTGGATGGCAATGGGTGAAGGAGGGTGATGGATGGCTATTAGGGGGACGCAGGAGCTGGTACTAGATGGTGCTGCAGGGTGCTCGTGCAGAACAGGAAGAGGAGGGGAGAGAGGAGCGCAGAAAGTTTGTATCTCGCGCCTCTCCCCCCTGCACCAATCAGCACCCTGGACAGCAGGCATCAGCACCATGGCCAGCACCGCCTCTCCAAATGCACAGACTGTGATTGGTGGTGTGTAATCACGCCACCGATCACAGTCTTTTTCCGGTTCATTGGGTCACCGGAGACCCGAATGGACCGGAAATGCAGAAAACCGCAGGTCTGAATTGACCTGCGGTTTTCTCTGCGATCGCCGATACGGGGGGGGGAGGGGTCAAATAACCCCCCCCCCCCCCCCTGCGTTGTCACAGGGTGCCAGCTGAATGATTTCAGCCGGCATCCTGTTCCGATTAACCCCCGCGGCACCGGAATCGCGATTTAAAGCCATCACGTACCGGTAGGTCATGGTTCCTTAACCTCCTCACGACCGCCGTACGCAGGATTGCGTCTTCGCGGCGGTCGTGCTGTTCTGGGTGGACGCGCCGGTGCGTCCTCTCGCGAGACGCGAGATTTCCGGGTGCGCATCGCGGGCCGGCAAAATTCAAAGAAGAAGTTCGTCATCAACCTGCCGGCCACGATCATTGGCTGGCAGGTTGATGATTTTCAAAAAATCCAATCAGCAGCCATTTAACCCCACATATTAGTAAATATGATGGGGTTATATGGCTGCTGTGCTCCTCTGCTCCTTCTTTTGGTCGGTTGGTTCCAGGAGAGGAGCAGAGGAGCACATCATCACTGTGAGTACCCACTACAGTACACTTAGCCCCCAGATCACCTCCCAGCACCCAATTAACCCTTTGATCACCCCTTCTTGCCCCTGTCAATCACTAGTGAAAAGGAAAAAAAGTGATCAGTGCAAACTGTCACTTTTTTTTTTTTCACTGGTATTGACCGTTAGGTTTTATGTATAGTTTAGGTCCCTTGGTTAGGTAGTTAGCGATCAGTTAGCGCCCAGCCCACCGCACCGCACCGCAGTCTGTTATTCGCTGATTAGCGTATCGCTAATCAGCATTTGTACTTTTATAGTATCTGAAAGTGATCAAAACTGATCACGGTCAGATCTATAATAGTACTAGTGTCACTTTAGTTCGCCCTCCACCCAAAACGCAGTGTTTGCCCGATCAGGCCTGATCGGTCGCCCACACGTGGGTACGCCCACGCCCGCCCCACCGCAGTGACAAAAAAAATATTTTTTTTTGATCACTGCACATTCACTTTACATGCACTGCGGCGATAAAAAAATCAGTTTTGATATTTTTTATCAACCGCAGCGGCCTCCGGTACTTCGCTAGCCTCCCCTTTGTAAGACAGGCTTGCTTTTTTTTTCTTGGGTAGTCTCAGGGAATACCCCTAAATTTAGTTGCCCACATGTCTAACAGGGGGTATTCTTCTGAAGAGGCCTACAGGCTTCTGACCCAGTCGGATGAGGAGTGGGAACCCTCATCTGATGAATCCAGCGGGTCAGAATACGAACCTGTAGAAAGCAGTGGCTCTCTGACCCAAAGTTCGGACGAGGAGGTTGAGGTCCCTGATAGCAGCAGGCGTACCCGGCCCCGTGTCGCTAGACCGCAGGTTGCGCAGGATCCGCTTCAAGAGCAGCAGAGTGGGGCTGGTGCTGTCGGATTACGTGGTGAGGCATACACCAGCAGCCCAGCCCTTCCTGGACCTAGTGCCAGCACTGCCGTACAACCTGGTGAAGTAGCGAGCACCAGAAGGGCAGTTGAAGCTGGTACGGTGGCACGTGCAGTAGTGACCCCGTCGCAGCCACCGCAAAGACGTGCCCGTAGAGCCCCTAGAATCCCAGAGGTGCTGGCAAACCCTGATTGGCAGTCCCCAACTTCCGCCGCACCCGTAGTTTTCCCTTTCACTGCCCAGTCTGGAGTTCGGGTTGAGACAGCTCAGATCGGTTCGGCCCTGGGATTTTTTGAGCTGTTCTTGACTGCGGAGCTCTTAGACTTAGTTGTGGCCGAAACAAACAGATATGCCAAACAATTTATAACCGCTAACCCGGGAAGCTCTTATGCCCAGTCTTTCCGGTGGAAACCAGTCCAAGTTTCCGAAATTAAAACTTTTCTGGGCCTCCTCCTCAACATGGGCCTGACAAAAAAGCATGAATTGCGGTCATATTGGTCCACGAACCCAATTCATCACATGCCCATGTTCTCTGCTGCTATGTCCAGGACACGATTTGAGACCTGCGTTTCCTGCACTTTAGTGATAACAGCACCTCCCGTCCCAGAGGCCACCCTGCTTTTGACCGGCTCCACAAAATTCGGCCCCTCATAGACCATTTCTACCTGAAATTTGCAGATATTTATACCCCAGAGCAAAACATCTGCATAGACGAGTCCCTAATACATTTTACCGGGCGCCTTGGCTTCAAACAATACATCCCAAGCAAGCGTGCCCGGTATGGGGTCAAATTGTATAAGCTCTGTGAAAGGGCCACAGGCTATACCCACAAATTTCGGATCTATGAGGGAAAAGATCAGACCCTGGAGCCGGTCGGTGGCCCTGACTACCTGGGGAGCAGTGGGAAGACAGTTTGGGACTTGGTGTCACCCTTATTCGGCAAGGGGTACCATCTTTATGTGGACAATTTTTACACAAGTGTGGCCCTCTTTAGGCATTTGTTTCTAGAACGGATTGGCGCCTGTGGTACCGCGCGAACTAGTCGCGCGGGCTTCCCCCAACGGCTCGTTACCACCCGTCTTGCAAGGGGGCAGAGGGCCGCACTGTGTAACGAAGAACTGCTCGCGGTGAAATGGAGAGACAAGCGTGACGTTTACATGCTCTCCTCCATTCACGCAGACACGACAATCCAAATTGAGCGAGCAACCCGTGTCATTGAAAAGCCCCTCTCAGTCCACGACTATAACCTCCACATGGGAGGGGTGGACTTCAATGACCATATGTTGGCTCCGTATTTAGTTTCCCGACGCACCAGACGCTGGTATAAGAAGGTGTCTGTATATTTAATTCAATTGGCTCTGTACAATAGTTTTGTTCTCTACAGTAAGGCTGGGAGAACTGGATCCTTCCTCAAATTTCAGGAAGAGATCATCGCGAACCTCCTGTATCCAGGAGGTTCCGTGGCCCCATCCACCAGTGTAGTTAGCCGTCTACACGAGCGACACTTCCCCAGTGTCGTTCCTGGTACCTCAAACCGACCGCCACCCCGAAAAAAATGTCGTGTCTGTAGCAGGAGTGGAATAAGGCGTGACACCCGCTATTTCTGTCCTGACTGTCCGGACCACCCTGCCCTATGCTTTGGAGAGTGTTTCCGGAAGTACCACTCACAGGTACACTATTAGCATAGGGATCTTCTCACCAGGATAGGCACACAGGGCTATTAGGGCCCATTCACTCACAGCTGCTGCAAACGTCTCCTTTCACATGGGACAAAGTGCATAACGCACTTCGCCACATCTTTGGGCGATTTGCGCTTTGCACATTGACCCATGGGGAAGGAGAGGTTTGTTCTATAAATATTAAAAAAAAAAAAAAAAAAAAAAAAACACCAGTAAGCAAACACGTTAATGTTTAGTTCAAAAAGTTAAAGTTACATGTTCTGTTCCAAAGTTAATAAAATTATTGCGTTGTGGCCTGGTTTTTTCTTTTTTTTTGTCTTTTTACCTTCCAGGTGGACCAACCGATCTACTAGCTGCAGCACCGATGTGCATTCTGACAGAAGCATTGTGCTGCTGTCAGATTACACGCAAGTCGGTGTATGCGGCGCTGCAAGACGGGATTTTCTCCTCTGCAGTGACAGATACGTTTGCCGAGGCATACGAGCTGAGGAGGAGGCGGCGTTCCTATGCTTTGGCAAACACTTTGTATATATATAAAAAAATAAAAATAAATCCCGGCAATGATTTATTCATCCACATCGATTGATGCGAATGGAGAAATCTGGTTTGCCAGGGCATACGAGCTAAGTGGGTATGGATGTAGGGTGGAGCTCCTATGTCCTGGCAGACGCCTTTCCCCTCCATTTTTTTTTTTGGCAGAGATTTTTTCATCCACATTGATCAATGCGAATGAAGAAATCTGTGCCGTTCCTAGAATTTTTTATTTTTTGTCGCAAGTTAGTGGAATATGAGACTTTGTAAGGAAAAAAGAGAAGAAAAAAAAAATCATCATTTTCCGCTAACTTGTGACAAAAAAAAAAAAATTCTAGGAACTCGCCATGCCCCTCACGGAATACCTTGGGGTGTCTTCTTTCCAAAATGGGGTCACTTGTGGCGTAGTTATACTGCCCTGGCAATTTAGGGGCCCAAATGTGTGAGAAGTACCTTGCAATCAAAATGTGTAAAAAATGGCCTGCGAAACCCGAAAGGTGCACTTTGGAATATGTGCCCCTTTGACCACCTTGGCAGCAAAAAAGTGTGACACATCTGGTATCGCCGTACTCAGGAGAAGTTGGGGAATGTGTTTTGGGGTGTCATTTTACATATACCCATGCTGGGTGAGAGAAATATCTTGGTCAAATGCCAACTTTGTATAAAAAATGGGAAAAGTTGTCTTTTGCCAAGATATTTCTCTCACCCTGCATGGGTATATGTAAAATGACACCCCAAAACACATTCCCCAACTTCTCCTGAGTACGGCGATACCAGATGTGTGACACTTTTTTGATGCCAAGGTGGGCAAAGGGGCACATATTCCAAAGTGCACCTTTCGGATTTCACCGGTCATTTTTTACACATTTTGATTGCAAAGTTCTTCTCACACATTAGGGCCCCTAAATTGCCAGAGCAGTATAACTACGCCACAAGTGACCCCATTTTGGAAAGAAGACACCCCAAGGTATTCTGTGAGGGGCATGGTGAGTTCCTAGAATTTTTAATTTTTTGTCACAAGTTAGCGGAATATGAGACTTTGTAAGAAAAAAAAAAAAAAAAAAAATCATCATCATTTTCCGCTAACTTGTGACAAAAAATAAAAAGTTCTATGAACTCACTATGCCCATCAGCGAATACCTTAGCGTGTCTACTTTCCGAAATGGGGTCATTTGTGGGGTTTTTCTACTGTTTGGGCATTGTAGAACCTCAGGAATCATGACAGGTGCTCAGAAAATCAGAGCTGTTTCAAAAAGTGGAAATTCACATTTTTGTACCATAATTTGTAAACGCTATAACCTTTACCCAAACCATTATTTTTTTTGCCCAAACATTTTTTTTTTTATCAAAGACATGTAGAACAATAAATTTGGCGAAAAATTTATATATGGATGTCGTTTTTTTTGCAAAATTTTACAGCTGAAAGTGAAAAATGTCATTTTTTTGCAAAAAAATCGTTACATTTTGATTAATAACAAAAAAAGTAAAAATGTCAGCAGCAATAAAATACCACCAAATGAAAGCACCATTAGTGAGAAGAAAAGGAGGTAAAATTCATTTGGGTGGTAAGTTGCATGACCGAGCGATAATCGGTGAAAGGAGTGTAGTGCCGAAGTGTAAAAAGTGCTCTGGTCATGAAGGGGGTTTCACCTAGCGGGGCTGAAGTGGTTAAGGACTCTGGAAACATGCCGTACTGGTACGTCATGCGTCCCTAAGGGGTTAAGGTGGGAAACATGCTGTACCGGTACGTCATAAGTCCTTAAAGGGTTAATAGGAAATGCGTTCAATAATATATGCGTGACGTTTCGGCCACAATCCAGCCTTCATAAAGACAATTACAAAAAATCCAAAATATAAAGAAGGGTACATTATATAGTGTCAGATAAGATGATCGTGGTGAGACAGTAGTATATACATAATATTACATATTAATAGTCCAACTTTTCCTTAAATTTTCCCAATTTTCAAATTTTTTCAATTTTTTTAATTTTCTAATTTCTTCTAACTTTTTTCCACTTGGATTAATTGTTTCTACTTTTTCATTTTTTTTTATTTTTTTCATTTTCATCTTTTTTACTTTTTCATTTTTTTCATTCATTCTTTTCATTTTCTTCATTTTTTCGTTTTGTTTTTCAACTCTTGCCACCTTTTTTCATTGATCTATCCTTTTTTTCTATATACATATTCTATAGATTCCATATAGGGTGTACGTCTACGATACATTATTTATACACACAAGCAATGTATTTGAATTGATTGCTAGTTCTATTCGATTTATATCACCGGAAGTGTAACAGGAGGTAAATTTTACATTTTAATTAGGTTTGAGTGAATTGAGCTTCAGATCATAGATCAAAAGTCGGTTCGTTCAGAAACTACATTTTAATACTGTACAGAAACAGCATTAAAAATCAAGTTTGAATGAATCGAAGCATCCAAAGTAGAATTCGATCGGAAGTTTTGGAAAAATTTGATTTGCAATGAATCCGAATATCCTCGTACTTCGCGGTAACAAATATTTTTTTCCTAAAATGGTAGCTTCACATGTTACAAAGTGAAAGTAAGAAGCGCGGGAACACAAGATCACCCGTATCGCCATGCAGACAGCCAATTAGCAGTTAGCCAGCCCCTGTGATGTCACAGCCCTTTTAAAGCCTCATCTTGGACGGTCTCCACCATTTCACTGTGAGCTGGGCATAGAGAGAGACGTGACGTTATTGGGGTGTCCACCTTGTTTAATAGATAAGCAATTCTATTATGCCTTGATTCTCAAATTAGGGTGAAAAAAAACTGACTAATTTTACTGTTATATTCAGAATTCAATCTGAAGTTTAGGAAAAATTTGATTTGCAATGAATCCGAATATCCTCATACTTTGCGGTAACAAATAATTTTTTTCCTAAAATGGTAGCTACACATGTTACAAAGTGAAATTAAGAAGCACCAGAACACAAGATCACGCATCAGACACAGTTAAGAGTCTGTGGGTTCCTCTAACACCACACTTACTTGGCATAGCCCAGGAACAAGCTCTGCGCCCTCACCTGTTATAAACCTGCCTGTTTCCTTTGCTGCTCCTTCTGCCAATCAATAATGTATGCCTCTGGCTTTGCTTTTCAGTGTAGAAGATATTAGTGAGGACAGCAAGAAACTACTGGCCAGCCCAGATTTTGAGTAGAGGTCCACTGGTTTCTCCTGTAGGCATGGAAGTAGCGACAATGACGGGAGCAGGTGTTGCCAGCGGTCAGGGATGAGGCCATGAGACTGGTGAGGGTGACATAAGTGATGAGCAAACAGTAGTGGATGATGATGTAGCCGATCTCATGTGAGAGCCGGGTGAAGAGGGGGCTTCTCCATCATCATCATCATCAGGTAGTAAGGGTGGCAGCTTGCCTGTGAGACAGGGGCAGGGTGGCAGCAGGTAGACTGTCTGCTAGTGATGGACGAACATCGGCCGGGACGATTCGCGAACACGAACGCGCCTTCGTGGTGGGCCACATTCACTTTAATAGCAGGCGAACCTGAAAAACCTTCAGGTCATATTTGCAGCCAGCAAACACTTACTAGAAATACACAAATAGTCCCACATCATGGACAGTGATATACCAGAGGGGGATCATTGACAAAAATTCCCACAAAAAATATGTATTTTAAGCAGGGGCCATTTTTATGCGTCTAAAAGGGATACTCTCAAAAATGTGCCCTGCTGGAGCCTAGTATTTTTTTTATTTCCTATCGGTTTGATGTATACAAATATGCAGCACTCCACGTGTTTATATCCTGCAGAGTCCATAAAAAAAAAGCATACATTAACATAATTTTTTTTTCTACGATGGAACTGTATGGTGAATGGACGCCACTCTACAGCATCAGTTCTAAGGCATCTGTTAATGCATACATTTTTTGTAGGAATTAAATGGATGGCAAAAATAGGATGTGAACCCAGCCCTAGTGTCAGAATAAGCACAGGTACACAGTGGAGCAGCGTGGCGGAGAGGGGAGGCTGCCATGTACTGACAGAGCGCTACCTGGTCCTGGTGGTCAGGGATGAGGCTGTGTTTCCCAAGGATCATTTTCTACTGGGAAATACAGGGCACAGTATAATACACTAGAGTCTATATAATATAAAGATATTAGACCTACACCCAAATAATAATACAATTAGGTGGTCATTTATTATAAAGAAATACATCTATGTTAGGCGTATTTCTGACACAGATTGTGGCGCAAAGGTCCTTAGCACTGCAATCTGCATATTTTTCCTGCTCATGCCAGGTATAAAAAAGGATGGCGTGGGCTGGGAAAGGGATACAGTTATGGCCATCCAGTTACTGGATACCACCGCCATTCATTGACCGGATAACACCTCTGTACAGTCACCGGATAACACCGCCATACCGTGACTGGATAAAAGGGTATAAGAGGGCACAGTACAGGGAATGACTAGGGGCACTGCACAGGGTGTGGTAAGAGGGCACAATGTAGGGTATAAGGGGGCACAGTACGGCGTGAGTGGCTCATTACAGGGTTGGGGGCACAGTCACATGACCCAGTGACATTAGAAGGTCCTTATGGTGAATGCCGTTCATACACCACCATAATGAGAGGCAGAGGAGTGAGACAAGGGTGTGATTATGTGGCTAGAGATAAAAAATGGAACTGACGTCCAGTACATGCTCCAAAAATTTGCCAATAGGCATTCACCTGACAGCAAAGAACTTTGGATTGTATGGTTGGAGGTACATTAGGCGGTCACATGATAAAAATGTAACTGTTGGCCAGTACAGGCCCAAAAAAATAGGCAATAGGCATTCACCTGACAGCAGAGAACTTTGGATTCTGTGGCTGGAGGTACATCAGACAGTCACAGGATAATAATGTAACTGTTGGCCAGTATGGGCCCCAAAAATTTGCCAATAGGCATTCCCCTGACAGCAAAGAACTTTGGATTCTGTGGCTGGAGATACATTAGGCGGTCACAGGATAAATATGTAACTGTCGGCCAGTACAGGCCCCAAAAATTAGCCAATAGGCATTCATCTGACAGCAAATAACGTTGGATTGTGCGGTTGGAGGTACATTAGGCAGTCACATGATAAAAATGTATCTGTTGGCCAGTAGAGGCCCCAAAAATTAGGCAATAGGCATTCACCTGACAGCAAAGAACTTTGGATTCTGTGGCTGGAGATAGATTAGGAGGTCACAGGATAAATATGTAACTGTTGGCCAGTTCAGGCCCCAAAAATGAGGCAATAGGCATTCACCTGACAGCAAAGAACTTTGGATTCTGTGGCTGGAGATAGATTAGGAGGTCACAGGATAATAATGTAATTGTCGGCCAGTACAGGACCCAAGAATTAGGCAATAAGCATTCCCCTGACAGCAAAGAACTTTGGATTCTGTGCCTGGAGGTACATTAGGCAGTCACAGGTTAAAAATGTAACTGTTGGCCAGTATAGGCTCCAGAAATTAGCCAATAGGCATTCACCTGACGGCACAGAACTTTGGATTCTGTGGCTGGTGGTACATTAGGCGGTCAGAGGATAAATATGTAACTGTCGACCAGTATAGGCCCCAAAAATTAGCCAATGTGCATTCTCCTGACAGCAAAGAACTTTGGATTCTGTGGCTGGAGGTACATTAGGCGGTCACAGGATAAATATGTAACTGTCGGCCAGTACAGGCCCCCAAAATTTGCCAATAGGCATTCACCTGACAGCAAAGAACTTTGGATTCTGTGGCTGGAGGTACATTAGGCGGTCACAGGATAAATATGTGACTGTCGGACAGTATAGGCCCCAAAAATTAGCTAATAGGCATTCCCCTAACAGCAAAGAACTTTGGATTCTGTCGCTGGAGGTACATTAGGCGGTCACAGGATAAATATGCAACTGTAGGCCAGTACAGGCCTCAAAAATTAGGGATTCACCTGACATAAAAGGCCTTTTATCCCGCTGTATATACATAAGGCAAGGATCATTCTTTGTTCTGGGTGGTGGCGGATATATGTGTGGGCTGGCATGAGGAAATTAAATTACAAGTGGTCATCACAGGTGTTGAATCCCTCCGAGATCCATGCCTCATTCATTTTTAAAAATGTTAGGTAGTCCACACTGTCGGACAGGACACTTGACAAGGCGCAAGCCAAGAGTTCCATGGCAAATTGTGTCAACTTTGGCAACATGTCAAGCCTGCACACCCAGTAGTCAAGGGGTTCCTCACTTCTCAGAGCCGTTAACCCGATGTAGTCGGACACCTGTCGTTCTAGGCATTCCCTGAGGGTGGCTGTTGATGGGTTGGCTGCAAGAATGATCTCATATCCGAAATGACCAACACATCTTCAAACCGCCCTCTTTTTGCAGGCGCAGAAGGATTGGTACCCACACCTGTTTCGCTGTGGGTGGAAATTCCTCTGCCAGTGCCTGCAACAGCAGAATGCAGCATCTATCGCAGCAAGGCCTGCAATTGCTGCATTCTGAAAGCCATTTGTGGTGATTCTGATAAACATGTCCGCCATTTTGTGTTTGTACCAGGGGTCTAAGTACGTTGCCACCAAGTACAGGTCCTTGACCTTTATGCTTTTTATATGGGGGTCCCTATTCAAACACTGGAGCAGGAAGGCCCTGATTTGCACTAAATTGGAAGCAGTGTAGCGCCCTGGCCCCTGCTCATCGACCAGGAGAATGTCGTCCTCGGTCTCCTCCCCCCAGCCACGGACAACACCAGGGATCCTAGAAAAGTTTAAAGCCTGCTCTTCTTGCTCTTCATCCTCCTCCTTCTCTCCCCAGCCACCATCCTCCTCTGACTCCTCTTCAGACTCCTGCTGACTTGTCTCAGATGGAATATCCCCCCTTGGGAATTCATTCAGCATTGCGACTTCCTCATTTTCCAGATCCTGCTCCTTGATGACTTGATCAATGGCACAACGCAATGCACACTCCAGAAAGAATGCGTAAGGTACGATGTCACTGATGGCGCCCTGGCTGCAACTGACCAGTTTGGTGATCTCATCAAATGGCCGCAGAATTCTCCAGGCATTGTGCATGAGCAGCCACTGGCGCGGTGAAAAGAAACCAAGCTCCTTAGAACCTGTCCTGCTGCAGAGTTCGTACAGGTAGTCATTAATGGCACGTTGCTGCTGGAGCAGCCTATCGAGCATATACTAGGTGGAGTTCCAGCACGTCAGGCAGTCACAAATCAGACGTCTGATGGGCAAGTGGTGTACCAACTGAACATCAGCAAGGCGAGCCATGGCCGTGTAAGATGTTCTAAAATGGCTAGAGTTTTTCCTGCCGCAAGATGTCCTGGACCCCGGGGTTTTTTGGCAACCAATCGCTGCATGACTAAGTTCAGGACATGTGCCATGTTTGTGTCATTTTGCCCTGTTTCAGCACGCTCAGCAGATTGGCACTGTTATCGCACACCACTTCAGCAACTGTCAAATTGAGCGGGGTTAGCCACTGATCGGCCTGTGACCGCAGAGCTGAAAGCAGCGCAGGACCAGTGTGGCTCTTGGCTTACAGGCACAACATCCGCAGCACAGCATGGTAACACCAAATCCAGGAGGAGACGAAGGATGGAGTAAGAGAAGAAGAGGCTGGCCTGCATGCAAGCCGTGACTGTAACACCAAATCCACACGGGTGCCATGGGTTGCATGCTTAATGGGCGTCAGAAGGTTCACCTATTGGGCAGTAAAAGTTATGTACCTTCCCTGCCCGTGTTTGCTAGAGCACGTGTCTGTGGTTAGATGTATCTTGACACCGACAATGTTTGCCAGAGATATATTATCTTGCCACTGAACGTGGCCATATAGCTCTGGGATGCCTTTCTGGGGGAAATATTTCCTTCAGGGGACCTTCCATTCTGGTGTGCAAATGGCCACAAATTTTCTAAAGGCCTCAGAGTCCACCAATTTATATGGCAGTAGTTGGCGGGCTAGTAGATCTGACAAGCCAGCGGTCAGTCATTGGGCAAGAGAGTTATCCAGCGTCATCATTTTCTTAAGCTCGAACATTTGGGCTACGGAAGCTTGCCTTGTGTCAGATAAACGCGACGATGGCACGGTGGAAGGTGGAGTGGAGGACAAATGGGAGGAGAGAGGAGAAGGAGAAAAGGCAGGATGTGGAGCGCTGGGAATGTGGTTTTGTGGGTTCTGACAGAGTTGATTCCACTGGGCTTGGTTATGGGAGGCCAGGTGCCTTCTTAAGGTGATTGTCCCTAGGTGAGTGTTGGGCTTACTGCGACTTATGCGTTGACAGCACGGGCTGCAGATGGCAACACTATTGTCAGCCGCTGACACGTTAAAAAAATCCCACACTGCGGAGCCATGTGCCGGCGTGCTGGGAGCGCCAGATGTGATCATGCATGGTGGATGGCTCGCAGATATATTTGCTTTTTGCCTCCTGTGCACCGTAAGTTCTGCCTGCTTCACCTCCCTATCTGCTGCTCCGTCTCTCCCTCTGAATTCCCCACCTCTTCCTCCCTTGTGGGCACCCACGTGACGTCTATTGACACATCATTATCGTCACCTTTACCACAACTGACATTAGAGATCTCGGAGTAGGCAGCAACAGCGGGGACCAGCCTCCTTGGGCTAATCTGGGTGCAGTCACCGATGGGTGGCGTCCATTGCTACCTCATCTTCCTCATGCGATGCCAAGAATGGCTGCGCATGAGTAAGTTCTGGGAATGGATGGGAAAATAATTCCTCTGACTCGAGTAGAGGGGCTATGATGGTGGTGTCTTTGGGGGTGCACACAGCAGAGAGTGAGGAGAGTGCAGATATAGAGGATGAGGAGGGTGCAGAAGCGGAAGGCTGAGTGAGCCACTTAACCAATTCTGGTGCGTCCTTTGACATAATCGCACGCACCTTCTCCAACTTCTCACTTAGGCTCTGGCCTGGTGCACCTGGCCGAACGCTACCACCCCTGTGAAACGACCTGCCTCTTCCTCTGCCTGTCATTTTCAAAATGACCCTGTGCCAAAGTCCCTAGAGAAGAACAGTATTTGTGGAAGCTGATATATGACAGGCCTCAATCAGTTGTTAGCTGAAGCTGGTATATCACCCTGAAGCAGTAATCTTGTGGATGCAGGTATATGGAAAACCTCTATCACTATTTTGTGGAAGCTGATACATGGCAGGCCTCAATCAGTTGTTAGTTATCAGTTGTTAGCTGAAGCAGGTATTTCAAAACCTGCAATCTGTATTTTGTGTACGCAGGTATATGGAAAACCTCTATCACTATTTTGTGGAAGCTGATATATGGCAGGCCTCAATCAGTTGTTAGTTGAAGGTGGCATATTACCCTCAAGCATTAATTTTATGGACGCAGGTATATGGAAAACCTCTATCACTATTTTGTGGAAGCTGATATATGGCAGGCCTCAATCAGTTGTTAGTTGAAGGTGGCATATTACCCTCAAGCATTAATTTTATGGACGCAGGTATATGGAAAACCTCTATCACTATTTTGTGGAAGCTGATATATGGCAGACCTCAATCAGTTGTTAGTTGAAGCTGGTATATCACCCTCAAGCAGTAATTTTGTGGATGCAGATATATGGAAAACCTCTATCACTATTTTGTGGAAGCTAATATATGGCAGGCGTCAATCAGTTCATAGTTGAAGCAGGTATATCACGCTCAAGAAGTAATTTTGTGGACGCAGGTATATTGAAAACCTCTATCACTATTTTGTGAAAGCTGATATATGGCAGGCCTCAATCAGATGTTAGTTGAAGCTGGTATATCACTCTCAAGCAGTAATTTTGTGGACGCAGGTATAATGAAAACCTCTATCACTATTTTGTGGAAGCTGATATATGGCAGACCTCAATCCGTTGTTAGTTGAAGCTGGTATATCACCCTCAAGCAGTAATTTTGTGGATGCAGATATATGGAAACCCTCTATCACTATTTTGTGGAAGCTAATATATGGCAAGCGTCAATCAGTTCATAGTTGAAGCAGGTATATAACGCTCAAGAAGTCATTTTGTGGACGCAGGTATATTGAAAACCTCTATCACTATTTTGTGGAAGCTGATATATGGCAGGCCACAATCAGTTGTTAGTTGAAGCAGGTATATCACCCTCAAGCAATAATTTTGTGGACCAGAGAGTGGCACAATGACAGTGTGGAGGTGGAGGCAGCATCAGGAGGCCACAGAGTGGCAAGGTGACATAGTGTGGAGGTGGCAGCAGCATCAAGAGACCACAGAGTTGCGAGGTGACATAGTGTTGAGGTGTCAACAGCATGAGGAGGAAAACAACGAAGTGTAGCATCACAACGGAAAAATATAAATACTGTTCTTTAATGTGGTTCGCCAGCCTTGTTGGGAGCCAGTCCAGAGCTCCCCCAAACAGGGATAAACTTGTAATGAAACTGCAGTAGTCTCTTGTCTTCAATATACAAAGGTTTATTCACAAATACAGTGCGATGTTTCGACCTGTGTGGTCTTTCTGAAGCCTTGAGAAAGACCACACAGGTAGAAACGTCGCACTGTATTGGTGAATAAACCTTTGGATATTGAAGACAAGAGAGTGCTGTGGTTTCTTTACAAGTTTAGCAGCATGAGGAGACCACAGAGTGGCAAGGTGACATAGTGTGGAGGTGGCAGCAGCATCAGAAGACCACATAGTGGCAAGGTGACATAGTGTGGAGGTGGGAGCAGCAACAGGAGACCACAGAGTGACACGGTTAAAGAGTGGGGAGGTGGGTGGCAATACCAGTACAGGCTAAAAATGGTGGGTGACACAAGGAGCACTTAGCATCAGATGTGTGGCATCAGGTGGGTGGCAGCATCAGAATAGTAGCCAGAAGAAACCGGTCTCTTTTGTCAAAGTGTTGGTGTGGCATTATGGATGATCTAGTCTGATGCATCAGGAATTGGTGGTTGGAAATCCTGGCTGGTCCACACCTGACTCATCTTGACAAAGGTCAGTCTCTCCACATTTTGGGTGGACAGGCTAGTTCTTACTGGGGTAACTATGGCCCCCGCCGCACTAAACACCCGCTTTGCCATACTACTGGCTGGGAAGGACAGCTTTTCCAGGGCAAACTCTGCCAGTTCTGGCCACAAATCCATTTTGGCTGCCCAGTAGTTCAATGGATCTTCAATGTGGTGTGGCAGCATTCTGTCCAAGTATTCCACCTCCTGATGGTCCAGGTTCTGCTCCAGGTCTAGCTGCTGCTGGTAAGTAGTTTCTTCACTAGGTGGGTGAAGAAAGCTGCTCATCAGCGACTGTAGACTTAGGCTGCTGCTGGTGGGGCTGGTACTGCTCCTGCCACCCCACCCCTCCACAGTAGCCATGGCAGTGAAATGTGAGCGCAGAGGGCCCCCCTGGTCGGACCTGCGAGAGGTTGGACGATGGCGCAGATAGGCAGCGGCCAACTGATTACATATGATGTCTCTATAGTAGTTTAGTTTGTCCTCCCTCTCAGCGGGTGTAAAAAAGGCCCCCATTTTAGACTGGTAGCGAAGGTTCAACAAGGTGGAGAACCAGAAGTCATCACTCTGCTGAATGGTGACAATTCGGCTGTCACTACTAATGCATCGGGCCTTTTGTGCAAGTGACTCGGAGGGACTCCCTGCCTCCATCTCACTGCATATTGTGATGGTGTGTCTGGGTCCTCTGCCTCGTCTTCCTCATTGCCCTGTAGATCCTCTGGCTGCTCCTGCTCCTCCTCTCCTGTCACCTGTGTAGAAAAACCACCCATTTCGCTACACATTGCTTGTGCTCCATTGATCTCCTCCTCCTACAGTTCAGCCCCCACAGGGCTCATGTGGTTATGAGATGTAGGCGCCACGTCTCCAGTCCCCGAACCAAGATTTACCATCATCTGTTCCAGGACATGAAGCAGTGGAATTACATTGTTCATACCATAGTCCTGGCGACTGACAAATACCGTGGCCTCCTCAAAGGGCCTGAGCAAAAGGCAGGTATCACGCATGAGCTGCCACTGGCTGACATTGAAGTTACACAGGGAGTACTCCTGTCCACTTGGATCATCAAGAAATCGTTTATGGCTTTTCTCTGTTCGTACAGTCGGTCCAACATATGGAGGGTGGAATTCCAATGGGTAGAAACGTCTCATATCAGCAGTTGGGGGATGCCATTCTCCCGCTGCAGCTCACGGAGCTTTGCGGTGTACGAGTGGCTGAAGTGCATGCAAAGTTTCCTGGCCATTTTTAGGATGTCTTGCAGATGGGTGGAAGAATTCATGAACATCTGGACAACCAGATTGAACACGTGTGTCAATCAGGGAGCATGGCTCAGCCCTCCTTGACGCAGCGCCAACACAATGTTCTTCCCGTTGTCTGTCACCATGGTTCTGATTTTGAGTTGTCGCGGAGAAAGCCAGGAATTGATTTCTTGATGAAGGACATGGAGCAGTTCCTCCCCTGTGTTACTCCATTCACCCAGGCAAACGAGGTGCATAACAGCATGACACCACCATGGCCTGCACATGTGGTATGCTGGAGGGGCACTGTGAATTGTCCCTGCAGTGGAGGATGAGGAGGCAGAGGCGGACATTGTCGCAGGACCAACGGTGTGAGAACGTGGACTCTCCACCTTGGCTTGGCACAAGCCATCAGTTCTCTGAAAGGTGCAGAGTCCACCACTTGGAAAGGGAGGGAATGCAGCACCAGTAACTTGGCCAGGAGCACATTCAGCTTCTGCGCCGTTGGATGAGTGCATCCAAACTGTTGTCTCTTGGCAATCTCTTTGGTAATTGATTGCTGACGGATTGACTGATGAGGAGGAGCAGGTGATGGGAAGGACAGACAGCTCCCTTCGGCTAAGGTGGTGGAGCCTTGACTGCCTGAAATCGGATGCATGCCATTGGGTGATGCAGCGGTTGGTGCGGCAGACTGGACCACCACATCGGAGCCACGGTTCTCCCAGGCCACCTTATAGTGACACTGCATGTTTTGATGCAGGGCAGTGGTTCCAACATTGGCACCATGGTCATGCTTCTCCTTCTGCCCACAAATTCTACATATGACCATGTTCACCTCCTCCGGCAGCTTAACAAAAAACTGCCACACCCCCGAGTAGGTGATATTACCCTCAACACTACGCACTGACTGACTGCTACCGCCGCTGTCACCATAAACCCGTGCACTGCTACTTCCCGGGAAGGTAGGCTCCTGCAAAGCAGGTGGTATACCCCGGGCAGAATTGGTTACCGATCACCTACTGCTGCCACCCTGCTGACTAATAGACACGCTAGCAACTTGCTGGCTCTGACGCTGCCTAACAGACAAGCTGCCACCCTCTTCTCCCGATGATGATGATGAAGCCCCTTCGTCCCCCAGCTCCCAAGTGCGATCAGCTATATCATCATCATCAAGTACTGTCTGCACGTTACTGATGTTCTCCTTAAACATCTTTGGGTCAGGAGCCTGACCGCTCGCAACACCAGGTCCCATGCCACTCTCATTATCACTACTTGCTCGCCTAGTGGAAGAAGCGGCGGATGTCTCCTCCACATTTTGGCTTGCCAGTAGCTGCTTCCTGTCTTCTAGTAGCTCATTCTCACTGTATAGTGATGCTGAGACTACAGCATACAATTCTTCTCTGGCTGAAGGAACAGAAAAGGACAGAGGCAGGTTGAGGACAGGTGACGGCACAGGGCCTGCTCCCGGGCCATGCCAACTAAGGGTTGTGTCTGATGAACCCACTGAGTGTCTGATGTCACTTGTCAGAGATTGAGAAGTCGGAGATCGAGTCAACCATTCAAGAACCGATGGGTTGCTGGTCAAGACATGACTGCTAGCTGAGACTGGGATATCAGGCCTCTTGGGTTGACCCCTGCTGCCACGGCTCCTTACTCTGCTGAGACTTGTTCCTGCACCAGAAACATTTAGGCCTCTGCCACTCCCCTATGCAGGGCCTGGCACTTCTCTATCTGACAAACTGTTAGATCAAATAAATAAATAAAGAGGAAATTAAAGCACCCCAAAAAAGTCTTTAATTTTCTCTCTTCACCACACAATGGCTATACACAAAAAAGGGCTTTAGAAAATATAACTGCACCACTGAACAGCAAATATATTTTACTTTTGCCACTAATATACAACAAAAAGGGCTTTAGAACATATAACTGCACCACTGAACGGCAAATATATTTTACTTTTGCCACTAATACACGACAAAAAGAGCTTTAGAGCATATAACTGTACCACTGAACGGCAAATATATTTTTATTTTGCCACTAATACACGATAAAAAGGGCTGTAATTTTCGTACTTCACCACACAACGGCTAATAAGCCCTTTATTCCCACTAATACAAGCCCAAAATTAAAACATATAACTGCACCGCACAAGGGCAAATAAGACATACAAATATTTCCTTGTAATAAACCCTGTTAATGTCTGTATCAAACAGCATTTGCACCCCAATAACAAGAACGGTTTGCTGGAATTGCAGAGCTGTATAATGGCAATTTGGATACCCAGTCAGTGCAGCAAGGTGTAATAGGATTGTTCCTATTACCCAGGCTGTTACCTCCCCTACTGAACCCTGTTCAACATAAATGCTATGAAATTATTCCTCCCTATCCTTTCCCTACACCTTGAATAATCTTTCCCTGAACTTGTAAATCGTTATTTAGCACAATTAAGTTTTTTCTAGCACTGTCCCTAGTGCCTGCTGACATCTCTCCCTGCACTGAATACACTGGAAAATGGCAGAATCCAAGATGGCTGAGGCTATTTAAAGGGCTGTGACATCACAGGGCTGGCTGTCTGCTGATTGGCTGCATGCATGGTATTATGGGTGATCCTGCCTTCCCAGAGTTCCTTGCTCCATGTCCTCACACATGCAGCAGCCATTTTAGGTGCAAATCAAATTTTTCCTGAAATTAGGATCGAATTCCACTTCGTCAACTTCGATTCGCTCATCTCTAATGATAAACTCAACAACTATCAAGACATCCTATGTAAACGGTTGGTCGCTACCTATGTGCGCCATCCCCCATCCTCATTAAGGTCTTACCGGGGGGACCCTCTGCGCTCATGCTCCACTGCCATGACTGCTGGATGAGGGGTAGGGGTGGGGACAGGAGAAGCACCAGCTCCATCAGCAGCAACTTGATCCTCAAGTCCCTGATAAGCACGTTTCTTCCCCTGCCTAATGAAGAAACCAGCTAGCAGCAGCAGGACATGGAGCAGAACCTAAACTAGCAAGTGGTGGCATACCTGGAGTGCACCCTGACACTTCAGATCTAATATTCCCTAGTCTACTGTGCAGCTAAACTTAAATTGAGGCCGCAACTGGCCAAGTTTGCCCTGGACAAGCTTTCCTGCCTGACAGTATTGTGGCATTAGAGCGGGTGTTTAGTGCAGCAGGGGGCATAGTTAACCCAAGGAGAACTTACCTTTCAACACAAAATGTTGAGAGATTAACCTTAATAAAGATGAATCATGCATGGATCAGCCAGGATTTCCACACACCTGTGTCTGATACAACAGACTAGATCATTCTGACAGTTTTGTTCTGACTGCAGTGCACTGCCACACCAGAACATTGTGAAATACGGCCTGTTACTTCTATCCATGTGCTTCAGCCACTAGTCTGCCTGATGCCACACACCTGCTGCCTCTGCTGCCATCTTCTCCTACTGCCACCATTTTGTGCTGTTACTGTCACTGTTGTTGCCCTCCCCATTATGCGACTGGGCCACTATGTTGACTCTGAATGTTGTTGCCACCCTCCCCACTCTGTGACTGGGCCACTATGTTGACTCCTCATGCTGTTGCCACCCTCACCAGTCTGTTCAAGGGGCCACTAGTGTCCCTGTGTGGCCTTCTTGGCGTCACTGTTTATTTTACCTATATTTTGATGCGTTAGAAGAGCCAAACAATGAAAAACACAGCAGATCTTGTCTTTGGAACATCCATAAGGCCTCAATTACACGGTCAGTATTTTGCATGAGGATTTCATCATGATTTGTAAGCTACAAGCAAGAATGGGTACAAAACAGACAAGACATGCAAATATTTCCTTCACATGTCATTTCTGTTTTGGACTCACTCCTGTTTTTGCCTTTCAAATAATGATCAATTTGATTCAGACTAAATACGGACTGTGTGAAGGCGGATGCTCGTAAGACAGGATCCATTTCATTTTGTGTTATAATTCTGACAGATCAGAAGATGGGAAAAATAAATAGTGAGGTCAGCACAAACTTACTGCTGACACCCTCCCCACTCTGTGACTGAGCAACTAATTATATCAGTTGCTCACAAAATATGTTATCGATCAATCTATGTGGAAGCAGAATATGGTGTAAAATGAGACAGCACTTTACCACTTAAGTAGAATCAGTGGCTAACAAAACAGGCTATCATTTTATGTGGAAACAGCTGATGGTATAAAATGAGACAGCTCTTACACTCTATAGTAGAATCAGTGCCTAACAGAACAGGTTATTGAGCAATCTATGTGGATACCCTGCAAACAGTGAAATAAGACAGCCCTTTCCCACTTTAGTGGAATCAGTGGCTAACAGAACAGGTTAACTAACAATCTATGCGGAAAAGCAAACTGTGCAAAATGACACCGCTCTTTCACTCTATAGTAGAATCTTTGGCCATTTCACAGTAATGTACATTATACTTGAGTCTAACATTGATCTTTAAAGGGAACCTGTCATGTGGATATTTGATTATAATCTAACTAATTATATACAATCATTAACTACTAAAAAGTACCTTAGATGTATTCACTTACTGGTGTGACAGATGGTTAGCTCATAATATACACACAAAGATGCTGCATGCTAATGAGCGGATTTGAGTCCAGCGTGATATGATTGAGTCCAGCGTATATTTAATTCGGAGCTATGGCCACTCCCCTGCCCACCTGCTGCTGATTCATATGGAAAATAACTGTCATTCAGCAGCAGGTGGACGGGGAGAGTCAGGAGCTCATGAATATTCATGACTTATAATTATCAGCTGGAGCTTTTCAATACAAGATGTTGGCAGATTGACTGGGTCAATCAAAGAAAGTGACCCAGCATTTTGCTAAAATAATCAGTCACTTATTTATGTTGCCCTTAGTTAGGACACCATAAAACTGGTGACAGGTTCCCTTTAAGGCTGAGTTCACACCAGTTATTTGGTCAGTTAATTTCAGTAGTTACTGTATGGTGAGCCAAAATCTGGAGCCAATCCTACTCTCACATAAGGTATCATGAAAAGATCTGCACCTGTTCTATGTTTTGACCCGTAACTGACCAAATAAGTGGTGTGAACTGAGCCTAATAGTGATGCTCACTACTCACTACTGATTCTCCACTACTCAATTGGCACAGCCTTGCAGGGGTGCACAGTGTTTTCTTTCTTTTGCTAAAAACTGCTGTATGCTTTTCTTTTGGTTTAGCTAGTGGTTAGCTAGGACTGTTGCTGGCCTGTATAACAACGTGCAAGTCCATTTACTGTATGAGACTTGCCTGTCATACTGACGCACAGTAACTGTTTCACTACCAGAAAGGACTTGCTATGCATAATGTGGCAATGCACAGTGATGTACACTGAGATAAATTCTCCCTGCAGGCTGGGATATAGCTGATTTAACATGCTTCGTGATAAATTAATTCAAAACAAAGTGTAATTTTTTAAAAATGTGTTGAAGCTCCCAAATAGAATTTTTTAAAACTTCGCTCATCTCTACTAATAAGCAAATAAAAAGGAAGACATAGCTTGCAATACAGAAGGTTGAGGTTAATTTGTTTCTGACTCATCGAAATGCATTATGGAAATTAAATAGAATACATGAACTGACAATGATGCACAACATTGTATCTGTCACTTGAAAATTATCTCTGTAAATTATTATCTAGACAAGTAAAAATCATTTTTGACATCAGCAAATGAAATCTAGTAAATACATAAATACATTACACATAGAACTTGAAACATAAGGTTTTTGTACCAGAATATATCTTACTCAAAGTATTTAAATCAATTCGTGTAAATAGATAAAAAAATTTCACTGGGAGTTTAATGATCTTGTTTTTTTAGAATTTTTTTTTGCTTATTCCTATGACATAAATCTGGCTCTTTATTTTCACCTTCCTAGCTACTGAAGATAAAGATTAAAAAAAAAAAGTAAGTTTAAAGAAAAACATCAATAGTTTAATACCGTATAGGTAAAATAATCACATTATGAAATTTTATGTACAGGTTATATGTAGGAATTGTTATTATAGATACTTAAAGGGTTTCTGCCATCAGAAAAATCGTTATGTATCTGGCTGACATTAGCGGTGTGCTAATGTCAGCAGAACATAACTGTATGATTTTTAACTCCCTGCCTGCCGCCGTTCCCTCAAAATAAAGACTTTTATAATATGCTAATGAGCCTCTAGGTGATACTGGGGCGTTGCTTCAGCACCTAGAGGCTCCGTCTTCTCACCCTTTGGCACGCCCATGTCCAGTTGATTGACGTCCTAGTTCTCCTCTGTGCCCGTAAAATCTCACACCTCCGCAGTCTCGTTTAGTATTCGGCGCAGGCGCAGTGAGTGAAGCCGGCAGCAGGAGAGCGTCCTTCACTCACTGCGCCTGCGCCGAATACTAAACGGAACAGCATAGGCGCAAGATTTTACGGGCACAGAGGAGAACTAGGACGTCAATCAACTGGATATGTGGGTGCCAAAGGGTGAGAAGACAGAGCCTCTAGGTGCTGCAGCAATGCCCCACTAGCACCTAGAGACTAAGTAGCATATTCTAAAAGTCTTTATTTTGAGGAAACGGCGGCAGGCAGGGAGTTAAAAATCATACAGTTATGTTCTGCTGACATTAGCTAATGTCAGCCAGATACATAATGATTTTTCTAATGACAGAAACCCTTTAATGTTTCCTGTAATTTTAAAATCATGGTATTAGTACAACAAATCATGTAATTGGGGAAATCAAAACTTTTAGGCTAAGTTCAAACTCCCAATTTTTTTATATTTTTATATTTTACTAGAACATAGAAAACAAACAATAAAGAAACTTTGAAAATGTCTTGTTTTTGTATGTTATCACCTGTACATCTCCATGGGAACAGACTACAGACAAATCCTGTTTAGTCTGATGAAGCTATATTTGTCTATATGTACTGTATCCTATGTGTTGCTAGCAGACCAAATGTATATTAGAAAGAAGTACTTAGTGTATAAGACATATTACTGGATGATCAGACTACACAGAGCTTTTCTGTAGTCTGTTCCCATGGATACACATAGGAGTGTGATTAAAATAAAAACAATGTATTCGCATTTGTAAAATATGATTTGTAGCTAGATTGTTTCTTTAGGATTTTATGATGTGCAGTTGGGTATGATAGAAAATATAATATATGATCATGAATTTTTTAAGATCCTATCATTTTCATTAAATGTGATTCCTTTGTGAATGGCTGACATTACACATAGTGATTGCTGAACCTAGAACGTTTTCTAGATGTTTATAATAATGAGCAACATAGAATGTTTTACACTGTTGCACTATTACTCTATTTAACAAACAGTCACTTTATCCTTAAATAAAACTGACATGATTGTGATCTTGGTCAGAAAATCAATTTTGCATTACTGGATTATACCAAAGCTTTGACAAATTGCTTTCTTAGAGAAAAATCTTCCGAATTCCATGTCTATGGAGAATTGATTTACCACGCCAAATAAACTTAGCATCTGACAGGTAACTAACAAAGATTTTCTTAATATACTTTTCTCGAGATGAAAGATAATGTGTTAAGAAGCCTTTAAATCCACAGTCTCCCGATTTTACATTAATCTGCTTAAAATCAGTATGTTATATTCATTCATAGCATTGTGGCTAAATAAGTTATTTTTTTCAAATTAAGGGCATATTCACATGACTTTCTATTTTTAAGGATTTGCAAAACACAGATACTGCCCATGTGTGCTCTACATTTTGCAAATTGGGACATCCTTTTCCATATCAGAAATGCCTATTCTCGTCTGAAAATACGGACAATAATAGGACATATTCTATCTTTTTTGTGGGGCCACAGAATGGAAGTGTGGATACAGACAGCACACTGTGTGCTGTCAGCATCTTTTGCGGCCCCATTGAAATGAATGGGTCCGCATCCAATGCTCAAAATTGCGGAATGGATGCGGACAGAAAAATACGGTTGTCTGAATGGGCCATAATCATGATAGTTTTCTTGTCTTGTACGGTGTTTGTGTAATATTTGTTAGAGAATATACACTACTGAATAAAGGTATCAAATTGTTATTGGACTCCGCTTATATATCTTGCATATATTGTAATCATACATATCTAGTCCTGTTCCTTCACTGTTCCTCTCTCAGCTCTTTGAATGAATGACCTAATGGAATAGGGCACAGTTAAATACTCATTCATTAGAGGGGAATAAGCATCAGCCAGATATATTTGATGAGCATCGTACAGCTAAAATCCATCTGATCTGATCCTTGTTTCTTCTGATGTAGATACCAGAAAAGAGTTCTGACAGCCCCTTCAGCACTTACTGTACATTTGTCAAAAACATTTTAAGATGCTAAAAATTATTTTTATAGTAAAATGGTAATGAGAATAATTACATTTATACATGTGACTGTATATGCTTCTTTTTAATACATAAAATTGAATCAAATAACAAGACAGGATGTGACGTGTAAATAAATACACTTGTTTTTTCACCATTTACAGAGGAGTGTCATGGATTTTTTTCTTTATCTGCACACCCATGATCAAGGGTTGAGCGCAGGCACCAGGATTGCTATGGACGTGCTGTTTTTCATTTAATGTTTGTGTGTGTCATTAAAAGATGTCAACACTATCCACTAGAACAGTGACATCTACAGCACCCCGCCCCCAGAACAGTGACCTCCACAGCCCCCCACCCCTTAACACTGACCCCCCCTACAGTGCAACGTCCCTTAAAATTGGACCTCCACAGACGCCCACTCCCTTAACATTGACCTTTATAGCAGACTTCCTCTTTAACAGTGACTTTCACAGCATACCACCCCTTGACAGTTACCTCCACAGGGGCCTGCCCCCTTAACAGTAAACCTTTACTGGATTGTGGGCGTGTCCTTTTGAACAGCTCACTCTAAGACAGCAGTACTGTGCTGTCTGAGTATGAGCTGCAAGGAGAAAGTCACTCTCCCTCTCATCTCTGCAGCTGACAGAAGTTGATTTTTACCTTCATTTTTTCAATCCCCATTGGCTGAGGAGTGGGAGGGGGTTGGCCTAAACATATCAGGGGAGTGGCTTAGCAGGACCTAGAAGTAGATTTTTAACTTTATTTTTTCAATCTCAGTCGGCTGAGGAGTGGGAGGGGACCTGGCCTAACTGGATCAGGGGCATGTCCCTTAGAACATCTCACTCTAAGACAGCAGCACAGTGCTGTCTGAGTGTAAACTGCAGGGAGAAAGTCACCCTCCCTCCCACCCCTGCAGCTGACAGAAGTAGATTTTTACCTTCATTTTTTTCAATTCCCATCAGCTAAGGAGTGGGAGGGGCGTGGCCTAACCAGATCAGGATGTGTGGCTTAGAAGGACCTGGGGGTGGGGTTTTAAGTCTTTTGAGAATAGATACATTGTGGCAGGGGGCATGTCTGGGCTCCTTCCTGCACCTTACAGGCTCATTTGCATACCAAATAAACTGAATATTCAGAGGATAAAAACATCTATTGCTAGAACAAAGGCACATCTTGAAATAAGGTACTAAGTGCTATTAGGCCATGGCTTTACTTCAATAGCAATTATCCTTGTGACAGATTTCCTTTAAAGCTCTCCTACAGCAGTGAAGATAAATGGCTGGGTTGTTATGGAAACCTGGAGTAAAACTGTGTATGTGGAGGCTGGAGGACCTGCGAGATTCTATTGGCTGATAATGGTCATGTGACCAAGCTTCTTTTGGCTAATGCATTTTTTGGGAATATCTCAGGAACAGTATGTCCTAGAGAGCTGAGACCTGGTCTAAAATCTTCCCGGAAACCTGATGTACCTGTGTGCCAAATTTCGTGATTGTAAATGCGACGGTGCGGATTCCTTTAGCGGACACACACACACACATACACATACACTCAGCTTTATATATATTGTAGGGATCGTCTCTTATTTGGGGGTCATTCTCACAGACTTCGCCACGGACACCAGATTGAAGTCCCAAAAGATGTTTTTATTTTTAAGCACATCAGCACAAAATTAGCAACCAAAACATAAACCTCAGCTGTCTGGCCCCTGACTGAACAGTTTTTTTTCCCTCTCTATCAGCATCTGGGTCTACCAGCCAGCTCCCCAAAACACATCACAGTGCTTACCCCCACATAGGGTTAGAGGATCCCAGCTCCCACAGGCCTTGAAACAGCCTGCTCCTTTCCCAGACTGGGAGAGCCCTGATTAAGGAGCTCAGCCCAGATTTATTCGGCCTCCTCAGCAGGCTGCTAATTAACCTCATTACCATCCTAGCTGCTGCAGACAATGAGAAAACCCTATTTTCCCAAGCTTTCTTGTTCTCACCCAGCTTGCCCTGGGTGAGATACACCACTTGAATGGCCTTCCTATGGCCTTCTGGCAGCTCCACTGCCACAATTTTTTTATTTTGTATTGTGGGGATTCGCTCTGGTAGGCAGGTTAGCGGACGCTGTAATCAGAGGCAATCACAAAGTCTTTAACTTAAACAGTTCAGTGTTTATTCACACAGAAGGCAAAACTAAATGACAGTTCGCAGTCTTGGTGTTCGTTCACACCATCGAAAGGCCACAGAACAAAAACATGCACTTTGTTAGGAGTTTTTCATCAGCGGTCCCCAGCAGGCTTTAGGGGCCTGTTTTCCAGCATGCGTCTCTCAGCCCTTTTGCACTGCACACATCTTCAGACTTCAAAACACAGAGACTCCACAGCTTCACTGTGAGATGGAGGATAATTCACACCACCTGACAGTGTTGACTGCTTTTTATAAACCTCCCAAGACCCGGCCTGGAATGTGTGGAGTAGCCACCCACCCAGCACTTTGGCTACTCCCAGTAAGAGCCGTCCCGGTTCAGCTTTACAGCCATGCTAACCAGCTGAAGTGTCAGACTGCAATAATGACATTTCAGGGGAAAAAACCTAACGGAGGCCAGAAATCTCGTTGACACATACCCCTAACATCCATCAATGATGACCTCTTGTTCCTTCCTACAGTATGTAGCTAATCATATGCTTATACGGTCTATGTAAGTACAGGGAGTGCAGAATTATTAGGCAAGTTGTATTTTTGAGGATATTTTATTATTGAACAACAACCATGTTCTCAATGAACCCATAAAACTCATTAATATCAAAGCTGAATATTTTTGGAAGTAGTTTTTAGTTTGTTTTTAGTTTTAGCTATTTTAGGGGGATATCTGTGTGTGCAGGTGACTATTACTGTGCATAATTATTAGGCAACTTAACAAAAAACTAATATATACCCATCTCAATTATTTATTTTTACCAGTGAAACCAATATAACATCTCAACATTCACAAATATACATTTCTGACATTCAAAAACAAAACAAAAACAAATCAGTGACCAATATAGCCACCTTTCTTTGCAAGGACACTAAAAAGCCTGCCATCCATGGATTCTGTCAGTGTTTTGATCTGTTCACCATCAACATTGCGTGCAGCAGCAACCACAGCCTCCCAGACACTGTTCAGAGAGGTGTACTGTTTTCCCTCCTTGTAAATCTCACATTTGATGATGGACCACAGGTTCTCAATGGGGTTCAGATCAGGTGAACAAGGAGGCCATGTCATTAGATTTTCTTCTTTTATACCCTTTCTTGCCAGCCACGCTGTGGAGTACTTGGACTTGTGTGATGGAGCATTGTCCTGCATGAAAATCATGTTTTTCTTGAAGGATGCAGACTTCTTCCTGTACCACTGCTGGAAGAAGGTGTCTTCCAGAAACTGGCAGTAGGACTGGGAGTTGAGCTTGACTCCATCCTCAACCCGAAAAGGCCCCACAAGCTCATCTTTGATGATACCAGCCCAAACCAGTACTCCACCTCCACCTTGCTGGCGTTTGAGTCGGACTGGAGCTCTCTGCCCTTTACCAATCCAGCCACGGGCCCATCCATCTGGCCCATCAAGACTCACTCTCATTTCATCAGTCCATAAAACCTTAGAAAAATCAGTCTTGAGATATTTCTTGGCCCAGTCTTGACGTTTCAGCTTGTGTGTCTTGTTCAGTGGTGGCCGTCTTTCAGCCTTTCTTACCTTGGCCATGTCTCTGAGTATTGCACACCTTGTGCTTTTGGGCACTCCAGTGAAGTTGCAGCTCTGAAATATGGCCAAACTGGTGGCAAGTGGCATCTTGGCAGCTGCACGCTTGACTTTTCTCAGTTCATGGGCAGTTATTTTGCACCTTGGTTTTTCCACACGCTTCTTGCGACCCTGTTGACTATTTTGAATGAAACGCTTGATTGTTCGATGATCACGCTTCAGAAGCTTTGCAATTTTAAGAGTGCTGCATCCCTCTGCAAGATATCTCACTATTTTTGACTTTTCTGAGCCTGTCAAGTCCTTCTTTTGACCCATTTTGCCAAAGGAAAGGAAGTTGCCTAATAATTATGCACACCTGATATAGGGTGTTGATGTCATTAGACCACACCCCTTCTCATTACAGAGATGCACATCACCTAATATGCTTAATTGGTAGTAGGCTTTCGAGCCTATACAGCTTGGAGTAAGACAACATGCATAAAGAGGATGATGTGGTCAAAATACTCATTTGCCTAATAATTCTGCACTCCCTGTAAATACTATGGTCACTATCTGGAACCACAGCCAGCAAACTCAGAAACTACTGCCAATTTTCCTAACCACTTCAGTTGGTAGGAAACTAAGGCTACCCCTATGTTCTTCACCAGTGACAGCTACATTATGTCTGTGGAGCAAGATAACAGAAAACTGGTGCAAACTCCGTGGAAGCAGACCTACCATAATGATAAGGGGTGGGGAGGGGAGTCTTCAAAGAGTAGTAGACAAGCAAGGTCAAAATCAGAAAAGACAGATAATGCTAAAAACAGCAGATGAATGGTTAATCGAGAAAACAAGCCCAGTCAGACTACCAAAGGCTAAATGCATTAGTAGTAAGTATCACAAAATCACTGACTTGGGATTGGACACTGATTTGTATTAAGTTTGATTAACCTCTTAGGGACCGGGCTTATTTTCACCTTATGGACCAGGCCATTTTTTGCTAATTTGACCAGTGTCATTTTATGTGGTGATAACTTTAACCGCCTCCAATCCTGCGTTAGGTGGTCCGGAGGTGGTCGATTCATTCCTCCTGGACGCATCCGTGCGTCATCTCATGAGACGACGCGCATAGCCGGCCTGCGCATTGCGGGTCGGCAAAAGTCGCAGCAGAAGTTCGTCACCAGCCTGCCAGCCAATGATTATCGCTGGTAGGTGTTTGATTTTCAAAAAAAACTAATCACAAACCTCTTAACTAGGGATGAGCGAACCCAAACATTTTAGTAAAAGTCCGGTTTCGGGTTCGGTGTTCGTCGCTTTCTTGGCGCTTTTTGAAAGGCTGCAAAGCAGCCAATCAACAAGCGTAATACTACTTGCCCCAAGAGGCCGTCACAGCCATGCCTACTATTGGCATGGCTGTGATTGGCCAGTGCAGCATGTGACCTAGCCTCTATTTAAGCTGGAGTCACTCTGATCAGTGTAGGGAGAGGTTGCAGCTGCGACGTTAGGGCGAGATTAGGCAGTGATTAACTCCTCCAAAATACTTAATTCAGTGATCGATCTACAGCTGTGGATCATTGAACTGCTGCTATTCAATTGCTCACTGTTTTTAGGCTGCCCAGTGCGGGCCGTCTGTTCGCGCTTCCGGCATTCACATCCTGCCGCTTCTCGCCTGTCTGCGCTACAGCGTAACTTCGGGCTTCCCGCTCACCGCCTCATATGCGACGTGCCCACCAGGTGGAACTCCACCTTGCACATGCTGGACAGACTGTGCGAGCAGCAGCAGGCCATAGTTGAGTTTCAGCTGCAGCACGCACGGGTCAGTCGCACTGCGGAACAGCACCACTTCACCACCAATGACTGGGCCTCCATGCGAGACCTGTGTGCCCTGTTGCGCTGTTTCGAGTACTCCACCAACATGGCCAGTGGCGATGACGCCGTTATCAGCGTTACAATACCACTTCTATGTCTCCTTGAGAAAACACTTAGGGCGATGATGGAAGAGGAGGTGGCCCAGGAGGAGGAGGAAGAGGGGTAATTTTTAGCACTTTCAGGCCAGTCTCTTCGAAGTGACTCAGAGGGAGGTTTTTTGCAACAGCAGAGGCCAGGTACAAATGTGGCCAGCCAGGGCCCACTACTGGAGGACGAGGAGGATGAGGAGGAGGTGGAGGAGGATAAGGATGAAGCATGGTCACAGCGGGGTGGCACCCAACGCAGCTCGGGCCCATCACTGGTGCGTGGCTGGGGGGAAACGCAGGACGATGACGATACGCCTCCCACAGAAGACAGCTTGTCCTTACCTCTGGGCAGCCTGGCACACATGAGCGACTACATGCTGCAGTGCCTGCGCAACGACAGCAGAGTTGCCCACATTTTAACGTGTGCGGACTACTGGGTTGCCACCCTGCTGGATCCACGGTACAAAGACAATGTGCCCACCTTACTTCCTGCACTGGAGCGTGATAGGAAGATGCGCGAGTACAAGCGCACGTTGGTAGACGCGCTACTGAGAGCATTCCCAAATGTCACAGGGGAACAAGTGGAAGCCCAAGGCCAAGGCAGAGGAGGAGCAAGAGGTCGCCAAGGCAGCTGTGTCACGGCCAGCTCCTCTGAGGGCAGGGTTAGCATGGCAGAGATGTGAAAAAGTTTTGTCAACACGCCACAGCTAACTGCACCACCACCTGATACGCAACGTGTTAGCAGGAGGCAACATTTCACTAACATGGTGGAACAGTACGTGTGCACACCCCTCCACGTACTGACTGATGGTTCGGCCCCATTCAACGTCTGAGTCTCTAAATTGTCCACGTGGCCAGAGCTAGCCTTTTATGCCTTGGAGATGCTGGCCTGCCCGGCGGTCAGCGTTTTGTCTGAACGTGTATTCAGCACGGCAGGGGGCGTCATTACAGACAAACGCAGCCACCTGTCTACAGCCAATGTGGACAAGCTGATGTTCATAAAAATGAACCAGGCATGGATCCCACAGGACCTGTCCATCCCTTGTGCAGATTAGACATTAACTACCTCCCCTTAACCATATATTATTGTACTCCAGGGCACTTCCTCATTCAATCCTATTTTTATTTTCATTTTACCATTATATTGCGGGGCAACTCAAAGTTGAATGAACCACTCCTCTGTCTGGGTGCCGGGGCCTAAATATATGACAATGGACTGTTCCAATGTTGGGTGATGTGAAGCATGATTTTCTGCTATGACATGCAGACTGATTCTCTGCTGACATGAAGCCAGATTCTCTGTTACGGGACCTCTCTCCTCTGCCTGGGTGCCTGGGCCTAAATATATGACAATGGACTGTTACAGTGGTGGGTGACGTGAAGCCTGATTCTCTGCTATGACATGCAGACTGATTCTCTGCTGACATGAAGCCAGATTCTCTGTTATGGGACCTCTCTCCTCTGCCTGGGTGCCGGGCCTAAATATATGACAATGGACTGTTACAGTGGTGGGTGACGTGATGCCTGATTCTCTGCTATGACATGCAGACTGATTCTCTGCTGACATGAAGCCAGATTTTCTGTTACGGGACCTCTCTCCTCTGCCTGGGTGCCTGGGCCTAAATATATGACAATAGACTGTTACAGTGGTGGCTGACGTGAAGCCTGATTCTCTGCTATGACATGCAGACTGATTCTCTGCTGACATGAAGCCAGATTCTCTGTTATGGGACCGCTCTCCTCTGCCTGGGTGCCGGGGCCTAAATATATGACAATGGACTGTTACAGTGTTGGCTGACGTGAAGCCTGATTCTCTGCTATGACATGCAGACTGATTCTCTGCTGACATGAAGCCAGATTCTCTGTTACGGGACCTCTCTCCTCTGCCTGGGTGCCTGGGCCTAAATATATGACAATGGACTGTTACAGTGGTGGGTGACGTGAAGCCTGATTCTCTGCTATGACATGCAGACTGATTCTCTGCTGACATGAAGCCAGATTCTCTGTTATGGGACCTCTCTCCTCTGCCAGGGTGCCGGGGCCTAAATATATGACAATGGACTGTTACAGTGGTGGGTGACGTGAAGCCTGATTCTCTGCTATGACATGCAGACTGATTCTCTGCTGACATGAAGCCAGATTCTCTGTTATGGGACCTCTCTCCTCTGCCTGGGTGCCGGGGCCTAAATATATGACAATGGACTGTTACAGTGGTGGGTGACGTGAAGCCTGATTCTCTGCTATTACATGCAGACTGATTCTCTGCTGACATGAAGCCAGATTCTCTGTTACGGGACCTCTCTCCTCTGCCTTGGTGCCTGGGCCTAAATATCTGACAATGGACTGTTTCAGTGTTGGGTGACGTGAAGCATGATTCTCTGCTATGACATGCAGACTGATTCTCTGCTGACATGAAGCCAGATTCTCTGTTATGGGACCTCTCTCCTCTGCCTGGGTGCCGGGGCCTAAATATCTGACAATGGACTGTTCCAGTGTTGGGTGACGTGAAGCATGATTCTCTGCTATGACATGAAGACTGATTCTCTGTTACGGGACCTCTCTCCTCTGCCTGGGTGCCTGGGCCTAAATATCTGACAATGGACTGTTCCAGTGTTGGGTGACGTGAAGCCTGATTCTCTGCTATGACATGCAGACTGATTCTCTGCTGACATGAAGCCAGATTCTCTGTTATGGGACCTCTCTCCCCTGCCTGGGTGCCGGGGCCTAAATATATGATAATGGACTGTTACAGTGGTGGGTGACGTGAAGCCTGATTCTCTGCTATTACATGAATACTGATTCTCTGCTGACATGAAGCCAGATTCTCTGTTACGGGACCTCTCTCCTCTGCCTGGGTGCCTGGGCCTAAATATCTGACAATGGACTGTTACAGTGGTGGGTGACGTGAAGCCAGATTCTCTGCTATGGGACCTCTCTCCAATTGATATTGGTTAATTTTTATTTATTTAATTTGAATTCATTTCCCTATCCACATTTGTTTGCAGGGATTTACCTACATGTTGCTGCCTTTTGCAGCCCTCTAGCTCTTTCCTGGGCTGTTTTACAGCCTTTTTAGTGCCGAAAAGTTTGGGTCCCCATTGACTTCAATAGGGTTCGGGTTCAGGACGAAGTTTGGGTCGGGTTCGGATCCCGAACCCGAACTTTTCCGGGAAGTTCGGCCGAACTTCTCGAACCCGAACATCCAAGTGTTTGCTCAACTCTACTCTTAACACATTATATTTATAAATATAATGTGTTAAATGGCTTCTGTGCTCCTCTGCTGGTTTTTTTCGTCGGTTGGTCCCAGCAGAGGAGCACAGATCACTGTAAGTGCACAAACACCACACACTTAGCCCCAGTTCACCCCCCATCACCCCAATTAACCCCTTGATCACCCCTGTCAATCACTAGTGAAAGGGAAAAAAGTGATCAGTGTAAACTGTCACTTTTTTTTTTCACCAGTATTGACGGTTCGGTTTTAGGTTAGTTTAGGCCCCTTTGTTAGGTAGTTAGCGTTGGTTAGCGCCCAGCCCACCGCACCGTAGTCACTGATTCGCTGATTAGCGTCTCGCTAATCAGCATTTGTACTTTTATAGTATCTGTAAGTGATCAGAACTGATCACAGTCATATCTATAATAGTATTAGTGTCATCTTAGGTCGCCCTCCACCCAAAACACAGTGTTTGCCCGATCAGGCCTGATCGGTCGCCCACACGTGCATTCACCCACGCCCGCCCCGCCAGTGACAATTTTTTTTTTGTTTTATCACTGCACAATCACTTTACAAGCGCTGGGGCGATAAAAAAAAATCAGTTTTGATATTTTTTATCAATCGCAACGGCTTCCGGTACTTCGCTAGCCTCCCATTTGTAAGACAGGCTTGCTTTTGTTCTTGGCTAGTCTCAGGGAATACCCCCTAAATTTAGTTGACCAAATGGCAAGTAAGGGGTATTCTTCTGAAGAGGCCTACAGGCTTCTGACCCAGTCGGATGAGGAATGGGAACCCTCATCTGACGAATCCAGTGGGTCAGCATGCGAACCTGTAGAAAGCAGTGGCAGTCTGACCCAAAGTTCGGACAATGAGGTTGAGGTCCCTGATACCACCAGGAGTACCCAGCCCCGTGTTGCTAGACCACAAGTTGCACAGGGTCCGCTTCAAGGGCAGCAGAGTGGGGCTGTCGGATTACGTAGTGAGGCATACACCAGCAGCGCAGCCCATCCTGGACCTAGTACCAGCACTGCCGTAGAACATGGTGAAGTGGCGAGCACCAGAAGGACAGTTGAAGCTGGTACGGTGGCACATGCAGTAGATCCCCCGTCGCAGCCACCGCACAGACAGGCCCATAGAGCCCCTAGAGTCCCTGAGGTGCTGGCAAACCCTGATTGGCAGCCCCCAACTTCAGCCGCACCAGTAGTTCCCCCTTTCACCGCCCAGTCTGGAGTTCGGGTTGAGACAGCTCAGATCGATCGGCACTGTTTTTTTTTTAGCTGTTCTTGACTGCGGAGCTCTTGGACTTAGTCGTGGCAGAAACAAATCGGTATGCCGCTCAATTTATAGCTGCCAACCCGGGAATCTTTTATGCCCAGTCTTTCCGGTGGAAACCCGTCCAAGTTTCTGAATTTAAAACTTTTCTGGGCCTTCTCCTCAATATGGGCCTGACAAAAAAGCACGAATTGCGGTCATATTGGTCCACAAACCCAATTCATCACATGCCCATGTTCTCTGCTGCCATGTCCAGGACACGATTTGAGACCATCCTGCGTTTCCTGCACTTTAGTGACAACAGCACCTCTCGTCCCAGAGGCCACCCAGCTTTTGACCGGCTCCACAAAATTCAGCTCCTCATAGACCACTTTAACACCAAATTTACAGATTTGTATACCCCTGAGCAAAACATCTGCATAGACCCTTATACATTTTACCGGGCGCCTTGGCTTCAAACAATACATCCCAAGCAATTATATAAGCTCTGTGAAAAGGCCACAGGCTATACGCACAAATTTCGTGTCTATGAGGGTAAAGATCAGACCCTGGAGCCAGTCGGTTGCCCTGACTACCTGGGGAGCAGTGGGAAGACAGTCTGGGACTTGGTGTCACCCTTATTTGGCAAGGGGTACCATCTTTGTGTGGACAATTTCTACACAAGTGTGCCCCTCTTCAGACATTTGTTTATAGAACAGATTGGCTGCTGTGGCACCGCACGATCTAGTCGCCGGGGCTTCCCCCAATGGCTCGTTACCACCCGTCTTGCAAGGGGGGAGAGGGCTGCACTGTGTAACAAAGAACTGCTCGCGGTGAAATGGAGAGACAAGCGTGACATTTACATGCTCTCCTCCATTCACGCAGACACGACAATACAAATTGAACGAGCAACCAGTGTCATTGAAAAGCCCCTCTCGGTCCACGACTATAATTTGCTCATGGGAGGGGTGGACTTCAATGACCAGATGTTGGCTCCTTATTTAGTGTCCCGCCACACCAGACGCTGGTATAAGAGGGTATCTGTATATTAAATTCAATTGGCTATGTACAATAGTTTTGTTCTCTACAGTAAGGCTGGGAGAACAGGATCCTTCCTCAAATTTCAGGAAGAGATCATCGGGAACCTCCTGTATCCAGGAGGTTCTGTGGCCCCATCCACTAGTGTAGCGAGCCGTCTACACGAGCGACATTTCCCCAATGTCGTTTCTGGTACCTCAACCCAAGCGCCACCCCGAAAAAGATGTTGTGTCTGTAGCATGAGTGGAATAAGGCGTGACACCCGCTATTTCTATCCTGACTGCCCTGACCACCCTGCCCTATGCTTAGGGGAGTGTTTCCGGAAGTACCACACACAGGTACACTATTAGCATAGGGATTGTGTCACACAGGACAGGCACACAGGGCTCTTAGGGCCCTTTCACACAAAGCTGCTGCAAACCTCTCCTTTCACCTGGGACAAAGTGCATAATGTACTTCGCCACATCTCTGGGCGATTGGCGCTTTGCACATTGTCCCATG